>NC_133310.1:4436540-4453626 GCF_012295235.1 Primulina huaijiensis | reverse complement strand
GTGGTCAGATTGCACGGAGTGCCAAAGTCGATTGTATCAGACCGTGATCCTCGGTTTACTTCGCACTTCTGGCAGAGTTTACAGCAGGCTCTAGGTACGAAGTTGCATTTGAGTACTGCATATCATCCACAGACTGACGGACAGTCAGAGCGGACGATCCAGACATTGGAGGATATGTTGAGAGCTGTAGTGCTTGATTTTAGCACTGGATGGTAGGAGGCATTGCCACTTTGTGAGTTTTCGTACAACAACAGCTATCAGACGAGTATTGAGATGGCACCATTCGAAGCGTTGTACGGAAAGAAATGTCGATCCCCTATTTATTGGGATGATATCTCTGAAGTTCCTGAGACTGGACCTGACATGATCAGAGATATGACTGAAAAAGTGAAGCTGATTCAGAAGAAAATGAAGGCAGGTCAAGATAGATAGGCCAAGTATGCCAATATTCGACGAAGATCGTTGGTATTTGAGGTTGGAGACCGAGTATTCTTGAAAATTTCAACTTTCAGAGGAGTTGTCAGATTTGGCAAGAAAGGGAAGCTGTCTCCACGGTATGTTGGGCCGTATGAAATTCGGGAGAAGATAGGAGATCGTGCCTATCGACTCGTATTACCGCCTTCTCTATCTCGAATACATGATGTCTTTCATGTATCTATGTTGCGGAAATATCTCCCCGATGATTCCCATATTATCCAGCCAGACGAGGCTGAGCTTGATGAGTCTCTGAGTTATATTGAGAAACCGATTCAGATTATTGATCGTAAAGAAAAGCAACTCAGAATGAAGACCATCCTACTTGTGAAAGTCCAGTGGACTCGTCATGGCATTGAAGAAGCTACTTGGGAGACTGAATCAGATATGAGACAGGAATTCCAGAGTTATTCCACTTATGTGAGTTTACTATTTTAGTTTCTGTTATTTCTGATTTGATTGCCTGTGATATGATTGCTTGAGATTTCGAGGACGAAATCATGTCTCAGAGGGGGAGAATTGTAAGGCCCGAGATTGTATCACTTTAATCCGAGATTATTTAATTTACGAATTTTGGAATGATGAATTAGATTCCATCGTTTTTGTAATTAATTAGGATTGAAATTGAATTAAAAGATTGAGCGGGGGCCGATTTGGAAATAGAGAAAAGTTGAAAGACTAAAGTGCAAATATGGAAATTTGAGGGGACACTTGTCACACATGCATTTGAGATATATATATTAGGTAAATTGTCAATTGAATTCAGAATTTCAGCAACGAAGATCGAGAATTCCTCCAGAGAATCTTTAAGCTTTCTTTTCTTTAGAAATTTTATTGTACGAGAACCTGTTATCAGAATTTAAATCCGGACACGGTGCAGCGATCCTCGTATCGACAGCTACTACTGGACGTAAGTTTTATTGATTTCTGATATCATTTGAAAATATGATGTGGTAGGAATTTGATACAATTCATATATGATGTTCTTGACATGTTAGACATCGTAGAATCGAAGTCAGACCGAAGAACGGATTTATTATGGAATTGTTATGATTTTCTGATTATATCGATTGAAAATCAGACAGATTTGGATTATTGATTGATTATGGATTGTATCAGATATGGGTTATGATTTGTAATTTATATCCGGTGATATTGTGTTGACGATGATATTGATATTGTGCCGGTATGCCGTTGATTTGAATTAAATTCAGGCTGATCAGATTCTGTATTGAATTGAGAATGGAATATTTATATTATGATTCTCGATATGTCGTTTCAGATTTACGGAGACAGTCTTGAGGTCAGAACTTATATTGCTTTAGACCGAGACTACGAACGAAAGGTATAAGTCAATGTGGTATTGGGAGATCGACTTGAGTAGGACATACTTGAGTTTCCCTAAATCACATACTGATTGTTATTAGATGCCTTGATTTGAATTGATATGCTTGTTTCTATTGATTTATAGGAAGCATGTTATAGGCGAGTATTAGACGAGTAATCTTGTGACAGAAGTGCCGGATAGTGATGGAATCGTCATTGGCACATTGCACTCTGTTACAGGATAGTGTAGTAGCGAAAGTGCTAAGGTCTGTGACGGATAGGTCAAGACACTGGATGTTTGGTTATATCGATGTTGATTAGAATTGGAGTTTCTTCTATCACGGATATTCGATATGGAATGCCATCATCTGGAAACCGGGATCCCTAGACTAGGATTGAGTCTAGTCTGAGACGTGGAGTCACGAGTTTATTTACAGTTTTAAATGGATTCATGTTTCAGATTTGACATTTATTTCTGATATTTACTTCATGCTTTTATATTGATTATATTATCGCATGTTCGTTGATTTATATTGGGATTATATTCTCACCGGAGTTATCCGACTGTTGTCTTGTTTGTATGTGTACATGACAACAGGTGGGACAGGATCAGGGTCGAGGAGATGAGAAGAGAGATCGTGATAGAGTGGAGATTACGGACTTTGGTGTATATAGGGTTTTGACACTTGACATTAGTTGTTGAACCTTAGTTTGAGATGTTTGTATGTTGTATCAGATTTCTACTTTTATACTGATATGTATATTATATTAACTCCCTTACGTTCCGCACTTTAAAAAAAAATAAATTTATGACCCTAATTACTTGATGAGTAAATTGATCCTAATGATGATTAAGAATTGAATTAGCATCCGGGTCCCCACACTACTTCTACAAACTCAAACTGGAACTGGAACTAGTTATTAAAAAAATAGGAAATACGAGAAACAAAATAGTCGTTGGTTGGGCCCAATCGCTAATTACAGAGCCATTGGTTCTCTACAACCAAATGGGGCCAACAATTGCATATTGACCTCGTCTATAATTATATAATTTCATATTGGTCCATTATTTTTATTATTATAAATAGATATTATTTTTTAGCTTTTAGTTATAATTTCTATCATTCTCTCTCCAACTTTGAAGTTTTCAATTCTCTTATTTATAAATTCAAAGTTCTGACTGTTAAATCAATTAAGGTTAGTTAAACAAATTTTATAAAACTAAACTGTGTTAAACTGAGGCAACCAAGTCCACAAGCTAAATTGAATTAACTAGACTGGATTAAGTCAAAGCCAAACTGACGCAGACTAAAATTTACCAGTTTACCAAGTCTATCAGTTGAGGAAATCTTCATACATTTTCAAGTACATCAGTTTACGTCTAGAAAAACTAGACTTGTATTTGGATAAGTTTTTTCATACAAAACTGACTACAACAGTGTATGATTGTCAGATAATGTTTACATGGATAAAAGACAAGCCAACAAACATTTATTTTGGAACGAATCCTTTATGGAACTCGACACCGTTGGATTCAGAGTCTGTAAATAGAGAAGAAATTTAGTTTAGTAAAGCTCTAAGACTTTTATAAAGATTCAAGCATTCAAGCTTTCAAGTATCTAAACTAAACTCAGTCAGATAAGCACACTTTAAAAAAAATTGTACCTGATCATTGAGGATCATTAAGTGCTAGGATATCACAATATTATAATTCGTTGTATTTGATAACTGTCTGTATACTATTATTCATTCCGTTGAGGTGTACTAGAAGTTTCAGTTTGATAGTGTTTAAGTCCAAATTGAATTAGGATTTTGCAAATTACTTGTACTATCCAAAGTCTTCTAGGTGACACTTCCAAAAGGAAGAAGGGTGACGTATGAGCTTGAGTTCTTTGAACATCCAGAAACAAAGTTGCGTACTTTTCACTTTCAGTTTACCACTCAGTTTACATAGTCAAACCATTATTTGATTTACTCTAATATGTCAATTTGACTTCTTTCTACACATATTTGTTAGTCAACTGACATTGAAAATCGATAATCTATAATTCTGTTGCCAACTCGACTAAATTAAATTTAAAGAAGCAATTTGTGTCTAGTGTTTATTCAACCCCTTTCTAAACACTACAATCGATCATATCAAGTAATATCAGGGCAAGGTCTATTCTCGACTTTGAAAATTTCTTTTCAAATGGCTTTATTCAAAAAAATTCTGATGTTCTCCAAGAGAGATGTTGATGATTGGAATATAAGAATGCACACTTATTTAGCTGCTCAGTATGATGATATGTGTTTCGCTATCACGGACGGATAAGATATTGAAAGTCAATACAACCATAGCCATCACCGAGGGTGCTCCTTAAATGATAGAAAAACCAAAGAGTAAATAGATAAATGATGACAAGAAGAAAGCAATCTTGATAATGTGGCTAATGACATTCTGTATAAAAATCTTGATAAGGACATATTTAGTAAAATCAAAATGTGTAATACCGTCAAAGAAATTTTGGAAAAATTGATTCAGTTGTGCGAAGGTAATGAATGGACCCAAAAAACAAACAAGATCTCTATGGCCATACAGAAATTTGACAATATCAAGATGAAACCTAGATGATTAATGTCTGACTTTGATGAAAGAGTCAGTAGAATTGTGATTGAACTTAGTATACTTGGAAAAGTATACAACAACCGAGAAGTGATCTTGAAGATAATGAGAGGACTCCCAAAATAATGAGATGTCAAAACTATAACAATGTATGAATCCAAATATTTGAGAAAGGTGGAACTCTAAAATTTGTTTTCGAATTTAAAAGCTTTTGAATTCAAATTACAAAACAGAGAGGATGATCAGTCTATCTCTAAGTTGACTAAGGCTCTAACTACTGTGAAACTTGAACCATCAGTTTTATATGAAAAATCAGCTGAACAATTGAGGAGTGATGTCATATCACACTGTTTGTAATGAAGTTTGACAAGTTTATAAAGAAGAATCAAAATAATTTCAAAGCTCCAACCGAAGATCTTGTCAAAAGAAGGAGTCAACTGGTGACTCTAATGCATGTTTCAAATGTGGCAAGACTGACAAATTCATAGAAGATTGCCCTAAATCAAGGAAGGATGCCATGAGGTCATCTAAGAAAGACAACAGATCTTTTGATAGAAAGAGATCCAATGACGATAAGAAATCTTTCAAAAAGAAGCATGACCAAAAAGTACTGGCGACATAGGAAATCAAGTCAAAGTAGGATGACTCAGACTTTGGGTCATCTGAATCAAAAGATTCAAGTCGTTCCAATGATGATGATGAAGTGAAGTGCTTGATGGCCGATGATGCTAAGCTGGAATCTATCTACCAGTGAGCAGATATTAGATTTTAGCTCAACTGATTTTTTACGATAGGACCTTGTCAATGCATTTTATGACATGATCAATGAGTACCAAATACTTTATCAATCATTCGAGGAAGTTAAAATAAAGCAAATTGACTTGCTAGACAACAAAACTAACACTGACCGGGAACAGTCTGGTGAAATGTTGAGTCTAAAGGCAGATACTGGTAAACTGTAAACTGATAATGAAAGAATGCATGATGAAAAACAGGGGTTAAAATATGAGAATATGAAGCTAACTAAATTCATCTCAGAACAAGTCTTCAGTTACCCAAACTGAGATACAAGAGTTGTAGAAATCTATTGGAGACAAAATTGATATCGGTTTCAGCAACAATGAAAGTTAATTGAACTAGTTTCATCTTCTAACTGTTGATCCAGTTAAATCTCTTAAAAAATAAAGAACAAACAAATTTGTGAGATCTTTATTCATCTCCTCTAAATTTATTTACCAATCCTAACCAAAAAAAATAAAAATAAACAAAAACAACCCTAAAACATCAATTTATCCAACATCTGTTTTCAGTTGTTTTGTTTTTAAATGTAATTCTTTATTATTATTTTAGCTATCTGTTTTATTAAATTATTTTCATGTAAACGTTTTACCAATACTTAAGCCAAATCCCACGTTTTGGCAAATGAATGGTTTAAAAGATTTAGCGTTCAGTATTATTAACATTTGCAACTTTAAATTCTATAAATTGACAAACATATCATTCTACAATTTTAATGAGAGTCAAGACTGTATTTTTTATTTCCAAAAATTTCAAATCGCGGAATGAACATCACTAAAGAATAGTGATTAAAATCTGAATCTTTATTTGTCCATTATCATGTAAAATTTGAGTTGTATCGTTATATTCGGTAAAGCAACAAGCGTTCATATTATAATATTTTAAGAAAAGTATTATTTATCAAATATTTAATACTTTAAAACATTTTATAGATATAATTGCATTAACATCCTCTATAAAAAAAATAAATAAATAAAAAACACCATATGTAAAATTAATAGCACTTTAGACCTTTATTTTTAAAAATCAGACATAAAACCCCACAAAGGTAAATGTGCTCGAGTTTTTATAACATAAAGATCGAATGAGTTTGATTTAAAAAAAAATAAAGGATGTATAGTCAAGTAATATTTTTTTTTGAAGAATTTTATATCTTTAGACTTTTCAAATGGTTGATACAATTAGCCCTCATTTTATAACATCCAATGTCTTTTTTCTTTGAAACTTTTAGATCTTACATTTTTTTAAAGATAAAATTGTTTTTTTTTTTTTTGGCCTCTTTAACATTTTGATCATCTGTGTTATCAAATTTGAGTCTTGATCCACGATCTTTGTTTTATTGACAATTTTAATCTTTTTTTCTAATGTGACACCATTGCATTGCGGATATGTTAAGTTCCATCAGCAATCTTGATGAAAAACAAGTAAAATTCTCAAAAATCGAAAGATACATTATTAATATTAGAATTTGATAACATAGATAACAAAATTATAAAATGAAACACATATAAGACCAAAAATAAAATTTTATTTTTTAAAATAAAATATAACATCGACTGTTAAAATAACTTGTATGATTAGTTTTAAACAAAATATAAAGCTATCAATTGTTAAAATAACATAGAAGCTCTAAAAGTTTGTAAATTGTTTGAGACGAGTTTAACCAAATCGGTTATATATACAACTAATTAAATTAACGAAAAAATTAATTAAAGCTTAAAATGAATTAATACACTAATCTAATAATTATATTTGATATACTATGAACTTTACAAATTATAAAAAAATGGAAAATTACTAAATTACCCTCTAGCTCATGCATTGAACGTAAAAACGACTTAATTACTAGACCAATTAGCCCACATGTAGTTCGAAAGAAAAGACTGCAATCTACATAGGCAACGTTTAGTAAATTTTGCTGTGTTCAACAGCTCTTACACCACCATTTCGTGTTAGCCTCGGAGGCGGATCGACATAGAGAACCAAAAAAAATTAGAATAATAATCGAAATCCATTGATTTGTTTTCTGACCACCTCTCGTATCCTTCATACGAAATCATGGCTCTGCCCCTTGACTGGCCTCGCTCTATCCATTAAGGTTCAAGTAGTCGTCTTTGGCGCCGAGAGAAGATGGGCGCGGTCGTGGGGGGCGGAGTGAGACGGCATGTAGCATGACTTAACGTTTAATAGGTTCTTGACTTGTCCTCCTTTAGGCAACTTAAAGCTCCTCTTTTTTTTTCCTCTCTTCACCTTTTGCTTTTCAGATGATTCCTGCGTGCCAATGACTATGGATTATTGATCCGACTTTTCGAAAAATGATGTGAATTAAATGTAGAGATTAATTATGAATCCGATCGACTTTGAAAATTATAAATATATTTTATCTTATAAATTTTTTAATTTGTTCTCGAAATAAGATTTCTACTATGTTAATGTAATGAACATACCTTTGATGAAGATGTATCGACATTTGAAGTTGTATCCTTCAAGGCATCATGATTCCCTGCGTTTGCTAATCAAAATCAAGACGAATATTTATTTCTAAATAATCTATGTATGTCAAAGTGTGGCGGAGCTAGTTTTTCATTTCTATCCGGACTATAATTTTTTAAACCGTGATTGAGTTAATATTGACAAATAGAGGCCCGAGCCACCGGAAAATAAGACAAAATTTTGTGTATAAAAAATATCGGAAAAAAACAAGTCACCCGAGCGGTAGCCTACCGCTCGGGTGGAGCAACACAAACATTTGATATATATGCATGAGATTGATATGGTTTCTCACCACTATCATGGTGGTCGTCTTCCTCGTTATCATTGAAATATACTCGAAAACTCGGCGAACCCGGAAAAGCATCACCGTCGGTCTCATGGCCGATCATTCTCTCAATATCGTCGTCGTCGTTTTCTGTATCTGTCAACATGTTGTCTAGCCTATCCTTTTCCTTAGCCTCCATGTGTTCTACCATGCTCTCTTTCATGACATCTTTACAATTTCCTTTCGTGCTACCTGTACTACTCACCTCATGCTCATTGTCATCTCTTTTACCTAGGCTTGTGATGATGCCACCCTCGTTTTCCTGCTCTATCCTCTTCGTATCCTCGATCTTCGTGCCATCGGCGACGGTGTCCTTAGGAGATGAGGGTGCGGTTTTCAAGACATGATCGTAGTCATCGTCGTCCTTTTCATGGAAAAGCAGCTCTTTCTTGGAAGGAGTGGAATCTTTGAGGGGACGACCCTGCCTAGTTTTCGATATCTCCTCTAACCGGCTAAGGAAGAGCGGCCGGAGCTTGACCGGAATCGATAGCCCATTGGCATCAATCCTCGAAACACCACATCCCATTGTTAGGTACACATGTAGTTTCAAGCATGCATGCGAACCTATTCGGTGGAAACAATTTGAAGACAAAGAACAGAAGAGAACAAAACACAAGGGAAATGCAAGAAAATGAAAATAACTTTATATTTTACCGAAAATATGTCTCGTACGTATGGTTTTGAATAATCGCGAAAACGATATAGCTCAAGTTTGTGAGAGTTTTCAAGACTCGTTAGAATCTCACCTGAAACTTTGGAGGAATATTTGATGGCCAAATTTTCAACTCAGAAATCTGTGGAGGAATATGCTATTCTTCCGGAGGATGAACAGCTGCAAATGTTTGAAAATTCTCCTAGCATGGTTGGTCATAAAATTTATGGCACAAAACCAATATTGTTCACAAAAATTTGAGTATTAATTAGTAGATAAACCAATAATTTATTTGTTATTATTTTCGCATAAGAAACAAAAAAAAAAATACAAGTTCGGTTATAATTGTTAACTAAGAGAAGAATGCTATTTTTCTTAGTTTATGTCAGGCCCCCACGAGGGATGGCTTCTTGTGAACATCGAGTTCTGCTCGTGGCTATTTCGTATTCGTTCTCGTATTGAGAAAATAACTAATCAAACTCCTAAAATAGCCAAGTCTGCTGTCTGCATCCTGACAAACCCATGCATATTGTCCTAACATTCCTTAAGGAGCTAATGCCACTGATATGTCGTTTCCCTGTTAGAAAACTATAATCTATCATGTTACTGGTCCGCAAGTGCAACGCTGAATCTCGTAAAAAGGCATGGTACATTAATAAAATCCTTTGCATTGATAGATAATTCGAAATCCGCATCATCATGGTTAGGCTACGTGAAGCTCTCCTCATCATCGTAGTCGTCAACACCCGATATTTTCGTCCTTGCTTCAATGTGAAGTTTCTTCTTACACAATATGAAGCAGAGCATCAGTTTCCATGTTTGAAACAGTAGTAATGTAGAGCAACGAGGCGTGAGTGATTCATTCGCTTATTCTGTTCATATTTGTTATTTCCAATTTTCACTTTTACAATAAACTACCAACTACTGAATTTTCACCCATACAGCGGAACTTGGTGTGTAAGCATGTACAACAAATAACATATAGTATCCTGGAGGTGCGATCTCACGTGTGGATGGTCCTAATCCAACAACACGATACAAATTTGATCCGATTCCTGAAACTCGAACCACTTTTAGCACTACCATCCTTTGATTCATCGAAAACGAATGTGTGTTGAACGATGGGGCGATTATTCTAACTGAAACAGAGCTCATTCCAAGAAAAGTGGGTACTGTGAATGCCAAGGAGAATGAATTCTTATACCGGACCATCTCATCGGCTCGCAATATTTTTGGCCTCATGGTGTCGAATTGAGGTGACAAATACGGGGGAGAGAATGATTCGAGGCTTAAATCTGTTGGGAATTCAACGTTAGTGAAGTTGTAATATACATGAGGGTTGCTGCCTCCCAGCAGAATCCGGCCGTCCGCGAGTAGAATGGCTGTCGAGTGGTAAAGTCTTGGCTTAGGCGACGCTGCCATAGAGGCGAACCGGTTTTTGGATTTGCTATTGTGTTTGTAGATCACAGGCCTGGTAATGGGATTTCGAGCATTTTCCCACCCGGCCGTGCCTGATCCGGCACCATTGATTATCATGATATCGCCATTGGGTAGAAGAAGCATGTCACTCATGACTCTGGCCATTGGCATGTTTTCCATTTTCCAGGCGGGTTTCGTCTCGGTGACATTCAGGCGGCCACAGCTGGTCGTGGCGCGAAGGAATGTCCCTCGTCTTGTGAGCCGGAAGGCGTTATGTTTAGCACCTCCACATATCATGACTTCAGCTTCGTTCGGATTGTTTTCATCGATGGGAAGCAGAACCGAGGAGCCAGAGCTCGGGTAGTTCCGGGGTTCGCCTCCGGGGATGGTGGGGAATTCCCTTATTACCTTGTTTTGCTTGTAATCGAACAGGATTGAACGTGTATTGGCAAAAATGAAGAGGTTTCCATCAGGCAACAAGTGTAGGAAAGGGTACAAATTGTTCTCATTCTCATCACTGGTTTCTCTGAGAAAATTGAGCCAAAAAGCATTTGAACTAACAGGGTAGAATTCGAAGTTAAACTGTCCCCTCCCTCCAACTATGATTATTCGCCCGTCCGGTAATATCTGATTCGTCGCATACCATCTACGTCTCGAAAGAGCTCGAGGGAACTCGACCCAATCACAAATGTCACCATTACATGGTGCAAAAGTACGCATAACGTGGTCACCGTCGTTAAATCCCCCGGTTTGGACTAGAGTCCCATCCGGGAGCACCGCACCAGAAGAGCACCATGTGTCGGTTTGAACTGTCAAGGGACGAAAAGTATTCGTTACAACGTCATACAAAATTGAGTGAGCGGTACAATCTTTCGTCAGGGCCGTATCATTCGGATCATCCCTACAACGACCCCGTGGCAGCGAAATGTTTGAAGGGCCAAAATCTGTTCTATCAAACATGACAACCTTGTTGTTTCTGAGAAGTTGCATGTGCATAGCCGAAATACCGATGTTTTCGTGCAGGAGCCGCCATTCGCCCTGGGTGGATTCGGGATAGGGAGAGACTACTTGGGATGTTGGAGGAGAAGAAAGTGTTGTAAATATGAGTGACAGAAGAAAAAATGACAACATTTTGGTGGGATTAGTTTGTTTTAAAATTCTTGGTCGGAATTAGTAGAAATTCTGGGAATTTAGTATATTGTAAGTAGAAGTTGGGTGTGGATTGAATGTGGAAATTGAAAGAATTGGCTTAAAATGCTTCATTGAATATATTATATTTATTGATTGTATGTGTGATCTTTTATAGAACAGAGCAGTACCTTATTGAACCATGTAAATTAGCCTTTGTGAATTCATGAAGTTGGGTTCTCCACAAATTTCTCCAAAATTCAAAGAAAATGACACTGCCAATTCCTCGGAATGGTAGGACAATTACTCGTTCCAGGCAAGAAGCATGATGGAGCTTATATTGTTTGCATTTTTTTTTTTGGTCATACATGTGTTAGTAGATGCATTTAGTTTATTGTCTGTGGCATTGAATCACCAAATAGTTTGGCCATTTCTTGAAATCTCGTTGTAAATAATTCCCCAAGGATAAAATTAACATATAATTTGTTTCCCCAAAATATATTTCTTGATGATTCATGACAGTTACATAAAAGTACAGGCACACTTGGATTTCAAAATCATATCGTTTGAAGAGTTCAAAAAATACTACATATACACACTCATTTTCGCACATTAAGAGAAAGAACCATTGGTTCGTTCGTCTTCTTTTCCTTTCATTTTTTTCGCTTGGTTTACCTTCTATTGTACACTTCCCATTGTATAATCTCGGTCTGTATTCTCGCCCCAAATGTGCTTTTCTTGCTCCTCTCTTGCACTTTCCAAGTTTGATCTCATAAAACTCGAACCAACTGGATAAGATTGCGCCCCAGTCTTTTTAGGCACCTTTGCTCGGAAATCGTTCTTTGATGCAGGAATGCTACTGCAGAATACTTCCAAGAAGTTTCTAACTATACCTCTGTTGTAGGGATTTGAGCGTCTGCTGTATTGATATCTAAAATTCTCGTATGTCGACTGCAATGAAGGAAGAACTTCAAAAGTTAGAATCACGTTATCAGTTAAAGAATATGATAAACTTATTTAATTCTGATTTTATATTCTTTTCTATGAAATAAATTGTTCATCACTTATGAAAAACACAAGCATATTTGAAGTTTAACAGTTTTTTACAATCAACGGGAAAAAGAGAGAGAAACAGGCACTGCATACCAAGTTTACAGAGATATAAACAAAACGTAAAGACTAAGGATAGGGAAGAAATGAAGACAACATAAATGGGTCGTTTTAGTCCATAATATATTAAATCAATACAACCAGAATAAGCAGGCTTTGTTTCTTGTTGGTTAGTGCTGCTCTAATGAATGAACACAACTGAAAGAAACGTCCAAAATTAAAGTTTATTTTTTCAAGAAAGTAAGATTTTGTAGTTCTAGATCATCACCATAGAATTTGACCGAAGGGATGATAAATGGATAATAATTAAATACGGAAGATTTGTTTATGTTTAGAGGTTTCTGTTTATTACTTTTGTAAAACAAGTTCTACCAAACATGAGAACCAGTATATTGATTCATTTCGAAAATGGTAAATAGAAATACCATGATTATATTGTCCTTGAGTACGTTCAATTCCAGGACAAACAAAGACCAATGTGTTACCTGGTTGGTGCTGATAAGATAAAGATGGAAAACTGATAGGCCTCCGACAAACCAGAGTGCTAGAAAGGTATAGATGATTAGTACAGCGGAGGCAGGAGTCTTGCTCATTGCTTTCCATATCGAGCAATTCTCACTATCCAATATCTTTTTAATATAGACCCAGCAAAACCCGTGAACATATAAGCAAAGAAGGGTTGCCGAGAAGACGAACATGAAAAAGAAGCGATAGTTTCTCTGCACCAAAAATGAAAAGAAGGATTTATATGTAAGAAGCAACCACAATTTCAAGGATTTATATATAAGAAGCAACCACAATTTCAAGGATTCGTCGTGGATTTGTTAAATTAAAAGGAGAGAGAGAAGTATAGAAAGTAGAAACATACATCCATGGACTAACAAGATATTGTTAGCATGCTCTGAGAATAGATCATAGCAACTCTATATAGGATAATTTAAAGTGGAGAAAACAAGCTGTGAACCAATTAAGGATATTCTGCAATTCAATGCATAAGTCGAATAAGTGCAGCAATTGAAAACCATTCTTACCAATCCAATACACTGTCCAACCCAGGGACAGTGATGGTCGAATCTTTCCACACAGTTGTCACATATTGAACAGTGTGAGCAACGCGGAGGTCTATAGAGCATACAAGTTTCACAGTATTTGACTTTTACGGTAACTCCATTGATGACTACATCTCTTGTCCGAGGCAAACGTGGCACTTGACCAGGCACAATTTCCTCACTGCCTTCAAAGTTTTCGTGTGCTGGAGGGAGAATATTTCGAGGAATAATACCAGGATCTCTTCCAGAAGTCAGCAGAAGAAGGACTAAGACCTGCAGAAGTATGTGAAAAGTGGGGGAAAAAAAATAAGAACGTACTTATTTCTATTTATTTTTTTATCAAAATACACTTCCACATGGTAAACAGGAGGTCCTTGCTTCATGTTAACACTGAGAAAGCAGGTCAACCCTCAAAATGATTCATCTTGTTCTACAGGTTTCACCATCAACATAAAAAGAACCACTTCAAATTATATCGTAGTATCTATATTCTGGTTAAAGTATATCTTTTCAATACATAAAATGCTTTGCTTTTATAAATGCATCAATACGAAAGTGTATTCTATATATGTGTTGACTTAAAAATCTAAGATCTAAGAAAAGCACATTCATTCAAAATGTACTTGGACCATAGCAGCAAATAAACAACAAAAGCAAGGTGTCTAATAAATTATCATTCATTATTTGGTAGAGCCTAGTAATAATCTGATATACATGAGTTACCGTATGACAAAATCAATATGATCCACTTACAGCCTTCTATCCAGCTTAACAGTAAAGGCCAGTTCAAACTTCTTTCAGGAGGATAAATTTTACATGAAGCTGAATCTCCAATAGATGCATCTGCAAGAGGGTTCATGGCTATTCCAGGTTACTTAATTTTGTCTATCCAAATCTTTCAACTTAGAAAGAAAACACATTTCTGGCCTATAAACAGTCAGATGTGGATAAGTTTCTTATTGCATGCTCCAACTAAAATCGAAACATCATGAAACCATCTTTTCTATTTTTTTTGCCTAACATAAGGTTACTCAATGATATCCCCATTGTGATGCAACTCCAAGCTGTTTCATGTTAAGAGCCTATGAACGTAGTTCCAGATTCTAAGCTAGTTATGGGTGGTTTAGAGGAAGGGATTGGTGGTGGCAGTTGGTTAGGAAAATCATTTATGGATTGACAAACAATCAAAACAAACAAAAATCTTAAAGGAAACATGACTTACATATAGCGTGAAAATAATAAATACAACCATAATTGAGATTCCCCAATTCCCATAGAAATCATCCCTGAGTTTCCTGGCGACAAAGACACAGAAGGTGGCAGCTGGAGCAACAATAAGAAACATCGTCAGAAAGATGGATCTTACATCAGGCCCGAAAATAAACCTTCCTCCCATACAAAATTTCTGCAGAAGAAAAGGACATCATCAGATGTGAGTAAGCTCCTAAAACAAGGTTTAATGGCATCATAATCTGGTTGGGCAAAGATTAAGACTTCACGAGTAGCAGGCACAAATTCTTCTTGAAACTTATATACATAATTGAATAGTCCTGCATTAAAAAACTCAATCCAAAGGTTGATATCAGGTATCCAATTGGGAGTTAATTTTTGTATTTAAAACATGAGTTAGAAGGATATCTCACCCTTCATTTGTAAATTTTAAATCCATTAAAGAATTGCATTCCTCGTCAAAGAAAAGAAGAAAACTTGATCCTAAAGGAATAAACTTTCACCATAGATATATATCAAATAGCTCAGAATAATTCTATGCACATAGACAATTCACTCTTGGTCAGTAGCTCATTCAAGCAGATGAAGATACAAACTTGCTGCAAATACAAATAAAAAAAAAAGTAGAACACTTCAGAGAACAAAAAGGCAGGCTGATTTTCCACTCTAACACGCAAAATTGTTTCATTTCTCCCTATAAATTTAGTTGATACTTAACTGATACGTAGCTATTTGTTTAATTCAAACTTCAAAAGCATAAATAAAACACGAAAATTTGCAGTAATCTTGAATCTGGCCCAATAAGCTTAAGCGTATCCAACGGTAATTCAGAAGTGAATATATCATTTCCATATTATGAAACAATCAATCATCAATCATCCTTGAGGATTCTGAACACCATAAAAAATTATTAAACTAAATTTATGCACTCAGATCACAAAATCTTGAACCACAGACAGATCAGCTTCCCCCAGAAATGACGGGATCCCATTAATTGTTTCCCAAAGAAACTTAGAAATAAAAAAAAGATTGCAGAAATCACATTACTGCCTTCCCACGCCCGGTATCTCCGGATCATCTCCACCGCACCATCAGTCGCGTTTCGCTCGGACTCCGGCGGCACCACAGCATTCATCTCTGATTTTACTTCCTTCACCAACCAATTCCCTTTCTCTCTCTACAAAACTGAAAACGTGCCAAAAAAAATCGGAAATGAGAAAAGTCAATAAGGAAGAAATCAACTGAAAACAATTCAATACAATTTAATAATCAAACCAGAAGAGGCGGCAGTTCTGGACATGTCCTATTTGGTGATTGGGATTGACTTTGACCACATGACATCATCCGCCGGGAAGATGACGTCACATCCCGGCAGGAAGATAGTTTCCTGTTCGCTGGAGTATTAAGGGTTTTAGAAACCGAGCCGAGCCTTTAATTCCGTCTGCCATGGTTTCTTTTTCAAATTTGGCGTCTCGGGGTTAGCAGTTAGCTGCTGCTTTCCCACCTACTAATATTTAATAATATGTAAAAACTCGCGTGAGATAGTCTTACTTATTGTATTTTGTGAAATAGATTTTTAATTTGGGTCATTCACGAAAAAATATTACTTTTTATACTAAAAGTATTACTTTTTATTGTGAATATCGGTAGGGTTGACATGTCTCACAGATAAAGATTCGTGAGACCGTCTCATAAGAAATCTACTCTTAATAATATACTAATGTATGGACGCACACTTTGCTTGTTTGTCAAATATTTTAATTATATAAAATCAAGTATTAGAAAAATATATAAATATACAAATTTTAAGAATAAATGCATAAGTTTCAAGTTATACAAAACATAAGTTTTAAAATCATAAATTATGTAGAAAAAAATCTTTTTGTCGATCGTTGTTGGATCAAATATTGTCTCTTTTCGATGTCGATAAACAAATAAGTTTAAATTATAATTATTATCTTCGATCGCGATCCCTAATGAGATAATTTTTTTGCCTGAAAACCTTTGTTCGATCGATTTTATGGTACCATGCACCAATATTGGAAATTAAATAATTTGTAACTATATTATATCGTCAAATTTTATGATGAATGTCATTTGATGGTAAGTGATAATGTTCTTGAAAGTGAATGAAATGGAATAACTAAGGAGAAAAAATATGGGAAAATTGCATTCAACCTCCTTGCAAAAATCCCAAAAAAAAAAACATTAATGATTTTTTAAAAATTCTTTGTTTTTTAAAATCAATAGTAAAATTAAACTTCCTTCAAATGAGACAAAAATGTATATCTTTTAAAAAACACAGGGGTTTTTTTTTATTTCATGGGAATGAAAAATGTAATTTTCCTTAAAATTACCAAAGAAAACCTTCGAAATAAAATCATGTAAGAATAAATTCTTTATCCCAAAAATCATATTAATTCTCGAGAATTTTTAGGTGGTGGATTTATGTATCAATCAATGCTAATCATAATATA
>NC_133310.1:4432087-4434573 GCF_012295235.1 Primulina huaijiensis | reverse complement strand
GAACATCATTCTCTATTTTGTGATCATTGTGTTTCTCTATGAATTTTCTTTTTCGAGGATTTTTATCCTTGGAACCGACTGGCCTTCCACACTTCAGGCGTTTTACGACATCATGATTTTGTTCAATTTGTTTCTTTGGAATTTCAATTCGAGCAGGAGCATTTACAGCATGTATATATGATTTAGTTACCCCTTTTGTATCTGTAAATGCATCTGGTATTTGATTTGCTATTCTTTGCAAGTGCACAATTTGCTGTACATCTTTTTCACATTGTTGTGTTCTTGGATCCAGATGTAACAATGATGATACATACCATGTAATTTCTTTTTCGGTATGTTTCTTGTCTCCCCCTAACGTTTGTAATGCCCGAATTTTGAAAAAAATAAAATTGTGGCAGTAGTTGTGATGGTTTATGGCTTTACGTTATGGTATGAATGGTAGTGAATGTTATAGAATGGAATAGATAATGGATGGGTAGAATCAAAGGTTGAATTTGAGCTAAATAGGTAATGGAAGTGCAGAAACGGTATGAAAAATGTGGCAGTAGTTGTGGTTTTTAACATAATGTTTTGTATATCGATCCAATTGATGTGAGACTACTTTTATTAGAAAGATAACACATAAGGCTATAACTTTCTTATTTTGAGTTTTGGTCAAATCATTAGGGAAGACGAGCCAAAAGCGTCCCGAAGTGTGTCGTGCGTATCGTCGTTCCTATAATGACATATGTTGGGAGATTGAGCATAACTTTTTACTCAGATCTCCTAATGATATGAGGCCAATTGGAGATGCAAGTCAAGATATAGGGCTACAACTTTGTAGTTTACCACTTTCGCAAATTCTGAAGTTAAAAATGCGTTTTTGGCAGAATACTGTGCGCCCCTGCGCAGGATCTGGCGCGATGGCGCGCCCAGTGCTGAAATTTTGGGTGTTGGGCAGTATGGTGCGCGCCAAAACACGTGCCATGGCGCCCAGCACTTGTACAAAAAACGTGTTTTGGTGTTTGGGAAGGCATAAAATCGAATGGGATCATCTTTTTACTCATTTTCCTTCTCCTTCTCCTTCTCTTCTCTCTATCGGTTTGGAAGCTAGGGTTCTTCATTTCTCCTTCAATCCAATTTCTTCCAAGACATTAATCTTTTATTGAAGCTTTAATTTTTGCTTGGAGATTAGAAGTTCTTCTCCTCAAGAGTTTAGAAGCAAGGTAAGAAAGCTTATTTCCTTGGGTTAGTGATTGAAGGAAAAACAATGGGTTGTTTGGTTTGAGTGTTGAGGTAAAGTTGTTAATATAATGATTGATGGTATTGTATGTATTGATATTTTGGAAAAGAAATGGAATTGTAGAGGATCTAACTCTTTAGCACGCACGTCACGTGTTTGACAAAATGATTCAATGAATGTTTTTATGTCATATTACAATTAAGAAATGATATGGATTCCTTCTTTACACAATTGTTGGGATTTGAGTTTTCTTGAATATCAAAATTGCGGATCTTGATTCGAAGCATTATTGAATTAATAATGAATTTTGTACAGAAATTGCTCTGTTTTGATAAATGATTCGAGTTCTTGAGTTATAGTAGACTTCGAAGGTTCAAGACTTCTCACCTACACATTTCGATCTTCTTTTGGTAATATTTGAAAGGTATGTTACGGTCGGTAACATACGAGTTAAAAGTATCATTTTTATTTTAAATTGAAAATTCTATGGCTCGATGAATTACTTGTGATTTGATGATGATTGTGGCCTTCAGATGAGTTTATTATAATATCGAAATTATGATATTGATTTGCATCATTAAATTGCATATTGAGCCACTTGTTGATTCAGATTTGATATGGCGGAGGTCGCCTTGATTTATTGATTTGTTGAACGTATAGGGCTATAGTTGAGTTGGCATAGTGTATGCGGAGGTCGCTGCTATGGCCTGAACACTCTCTATATGCGCACCATAGTCCTGGGATTGTATAACACAGCACCCCACCTCGAGCGGATGAGTCGGTGGATGTTGCTGGGGGATTCTCTTTCCTTGGGTACCCTATGACCAGTTGATTCACTCGATCTTGAGATTTATTGATAGCCCACAGCTTCTGATCATGCATTGCATTATATTGCATCTTTATGAATTTAATATGAAATATTTGTCACTTTAATTCTCATATGTTATTGATTGTATCATACTGGGTTTATACTCACCGGCATGTCCGGTACCTCTTGTTTTCATGTGCTTGACGGTAGGTGAGGCGAGGCTCGGGATGCCAGAGTCCAGCTCAAGGCGAGGAGATACGAGTTAGAGTGGGATTCTCGGGTCTTAGGAGCTATTTTATGATGTTGGGATTTCTTTATTTTGGCATGTTGAAAATTATATTTCAAACATTTGAGACAATTAAATTATTTTGACGATGTTTATGTGGATTTGTGAACCACAAATTATGTATTTTACTCGATCATTTGGTTTGTTACAATTATAATTATTAGTATTAG
>NC_133310.1:4429992-4431266 GCF_012295235.1 Primulina huaijiensis | reverse complement strand
CAATCACATATTTCTTTCCTGATTTATATGTGGTAAGACACATATATTTCTCATTCCCTTCATTCATTGTTTGAGTATCATACCCATGGGAATATATATCATTAAAACTCAACAAATTTCTTTTCGATTGTGGTGAATATAAAGCATCATTGGTCAAAAATTTTGTACCATTAGATAACAAAAATTAAGTTTTACCACATCCTTTAATCAAGTCTACAGGACCTGATATTGTATTCACCGTTGTTTTTGTTGGTTTTATCTCGGAGGATAGTGTGCGTTGTACCACTATCGGGTATGCAAACTTCAGCTTTGCTCATAGCATTTTCCATATTTGAACTTCAAAAAATATGCAATGAAAAAAAATTAATGACAATACATATGTAAATATAACACATATCATAATTGTACAATAAAATATTATCATATAAATACATGAAAAATAAATTATTGTACATTTATATTCTACCACTATATTGTTCATTTTCAGAGAAATCATTGAGAAAATTTGCAGCATCAATATTGTTCATTTCTATCCCACCAACATATTATTCATTTTCAGAGAAATCATTCATAAAATCAGTAGCATCAAAATGAGTTGAATCACTCAAATGGTCAGTTCGCTCAGTGAAGTTGGTCTCTTTTTCTTTCTCCTTTATCGATTCTTTATAGAGCTTGCAAAGGTGCTCAGGGGCTCGACAAATACGAGACCAATGTCCTGGAGTGCCGCATCTGAAACAAGAACTTTCAAATCTTTTCGAGTGATTTTCATTAACACTCATGTTCTCATGATTCCTTTTCTGTGGGTTGTTCATGACGCCCTTTTGAGATGAGTTATAAAAATAACTATCTCCATTGTTTTCAAAATCACGGCCTCGACCACGACCACGACCACGACCACGACCACGACCAATTCCACGTCCACGTCCACGACCACGTCCTCGACCAAAACCTTGTCTTTGAATTTGATTTTGGTTTCCAGGTTTAAATTCATTTTTACTTAAAGCATTTACTTCTGGAAATGCTGATGATCCAGTGGGTCGGGACTGATGATTTCTCATTAGTAGCTCGTTGTTTTTTTCCGCCACAAGAAGACAGGCGATGAGCTCAGAATATCTCGCAAATCCACGCACTCTATATTGTTGCTGTAAAGTTATATTTGATGCGTGAAACGTGGAAAATGTTTTTTCAAGCATTTCCGATTCTGTGACCTCATGTCCACAAAATTTTAGCTGCGAGATTATTCGATACATCGCTGAATTGTAATCACTGACTTT
>NC_133310.1:4367799-4429445 GCF_012295235.1 Primulina huaijiensis | reverse complement strand
TGTCGTATCCCTTACCGGGAGTGTGGGATGTCGTCTTAACATCCTCCCAGGATTTATAACAAGTTTTTTGAAAAATTTATTTTTATTATTTATAATAACATTATATTATATAGTAAATATATAAACAATAAAATAAATATTATTACTTTTGTTACATTTTTCTTCTGTTTTGGAGCTTGGAAAAATATGGAGGACTTTAAGAGCTTCGTGCTGATAACGTGTTGTGAAAAAGTAAAAATTATTGTAAAAAGTAAAAATCTCAAACTCTCAAAATTATCACACTACACACTTTATAATATTTTTCTCTCAACTCAATTGTGATTTTATTCACAAATGAGAGATCTATTTATAGAAAATCTTTACAAATAATCCAAAATTAAATTACATCATTACCTTCATCATCACACACAAATTTCAATATTCAACACCTAATTTTACCTAATTTTCAACATTTAAATATTCAACATTCAAATATTCAATACACACATTTTAAATATTATTTTTCAACAGATACTATTATAATAAAAAATATGTTTTTTATAAGACGATATCACATATATTTATTCGTGAGACATGTCAACACTGATCATATTTACAATAAAAATTAATACTTTTAGGACTAAAAAGTAATTTTTTTCATAAGTGACTCAAATAGAACATATATATCACAAAATTGATATGTAAGACCGTCTTACATTAATTTTTGTGTAAAAACAAATACCTGATCGTATCTGATTGATGAGAGAACCAAAAATACCCTTGTCGGAATCGCTCTTCTTGAAAAATTCACGATATTATATAACTATACATGGCTTAATTTCCCTCTTCATATATTAAATATTCGTATCTTCTTTTTTGTGATATTTGAAAATAATAGAGGGAAGAAGAGGACTACCATGAGAAAGAAAGGCCCGTGAAGTAACCAAGTTGACTCGCCTGTAAACCATGCATCCTCTTGACAAGAATGCTTTTATATATACACAAAAACTATTATAAGATCGTCTCATATGTCAATTTGGTGAGACATATCTCATATCCGACTCGATCCATAAAATAAATATTATTCCTCACTCTAGATATATATGAATTGAGTCAACTCGTCTAAAAAAAGATATATAACATATATCAGACAAGTCATTCTTGGCTACTAAACGAAACTCGGGCATGTAAACCCTCTCTTCCTGAAGTCAGATATACTATATGATGATTGAGTTTTCATTGTTATATATAACCAAAAATTTTGTATTTCTTGTAGATTCTCAATCTTAAAAAAAGTTGTCAACCCTTAGCCAATTTTTCTATCCAAAACTTTATCCTTTTATTCATTCCCTTGAATAAA
Organism: Primulina huaijiensis; assembly: GCF_012295235.1. NCBI lineage: Eukaryota > Viridiplantae > Streptophyta > Magnoliopsida > Lamiales > Gesneriaceae > Primulina > Primulina huaijiensis. The sequence continues at coordinate 4,428,106 of NC_133310.1, read as the reverse complement.
GTTGTGCATTTTGTTGTAGATTTTGTAGGAATATATTCATTCGTGCCAGAAAAATTGAATGTCAACTCGCACAAATTAATGTAAATTTATTTGGGTATTCTTTAATCTTTATAAGCTGTCCCATGCGAAATTATATATATACTTTTTTGAACATGAAAAAAATGATATATTAAAAATATTTAAAGTGGTCTTCATCTATTTTTTAAACTTATACTAAATTGTTAAAATTCATTGAACGAAGTTGGTTTTATATATAAAAAAAATTAGAAATAATTACTTTCGTATAGTTTATTGCATGCAAAATTAAACTTGATGGGTAAAATCGTACGCGAGGATGCGTTGCGGTCTTTTTCAAATCTTTTTATCGAGAATCGGAGGTAAAAGTAAAGCAGTATTTTCCACGTAAATCATTTTTAGAATCTGTATTCTAACGATATGAATGTGATGGGTTATACCCAATTTAATTAGTTCATTGAGCTTGATTACATTAAAAAATATTCAATAATAATGTAGATACAAAATCATTTTATACGTATACATAAGTGATGCCACGTAAGAGACTTTTCAACCAATATATATATATATATATATGATACCCCAAGAATGGACCCATCAAGATTAGGCCCAAATTCTCGGCTAATCCCTAACACAGGTAAAGGGCTCATGACAGGCCCAGATATTCTCTTAGAGCACCCACAGTGGGTGTTAAAGGGGTGTTATAAACGTTGTTACTTATTTAATGTATTGGTTTAAATTATCCTTTGGTGAATATAGCCGTTGCAAAGTAGCCGTTGGAATATAGCCGTTGCAAATTTCAATATAAATAGACACCTTGTACTATACAATTCTTCATTCTACAAACATACCATTTGGCAAACAGATACAATTGAATTTGTTTACTCCAAAATGTCTCAATATTCCAGTAGTTCAACCTCTAGCTCGACAAGTAAACACGAAGTCCAAGTTGAAGTTGATGACGAAGATTATGATCCGGGGAAAGAGCTAATGTCATTGATACTTCAACAAAGTCGACAAATAGTTGAAGCATATCAAAGTAATAACGTGATGCGGCGAAGAAGAAGGTTCATGTGGCGACCCGGGCTCTAACTCAATTATCTTTGGGATTAAGTGGATCTTTGCTAGAAAATGTGGGTCAAAATTTTGCTTTTAATATCGAAAACAGTTGTATAAAAATCATACACAAACAACATTCTTTATTTTATTTCACCAAAGGTAAATACATGTCTTATTCCCTTTTCATAATACAAACTAGAGTTTACCACAACTACATGTCACATGTAAACACTCCTAGTTCATCTGCTACGCCCGAAATCTCCACGCTAACTCGATCTCTCATCTTTGTCGCGACCCTGATCCTGTCCCACCTGTTGTCATGCACACATACAGACACAACAACAGCCGGATACTCCGGTGAGAACAAATCCCAGTATAAAACATGTATACATGCATATACACAATATAAATCATGAATATACTATCATGAATATAATCAACAACAATACATCTTATAGTATATGAAACATCATCAGAATAAGTCAAGCAATGTAACTCAAACTCATATCTTTGACTCAATTCATATCTAAATCTAGGGATCCCGGTGTGAATAAGACGTAACAAGTCTCCCACCTACCCTCCCAATCGTGGTGGCGGTACGTCTTATTCCTAGACTTCGGCCCTGTCTGTATCGAATATCTACAACCGGAGTCGATCTTCTCCTGTGCTTCGATACCACCAAACGTCTAGAACTTGGCAATTCTGCCAATGACTCTCCTATCTCAATGCTTATACATAAATCAAAATAAAGCACAAGCATAACAAGGTATTGAAATCTAGTATGTGATTTTGGGAAACTCGAATCAAATCTAACTCGAGTTGTATCTTCCCGAATCCACATGAATTATACCTTTCTTGTTGTTCGTAGAAGTCTAAGTCTCGTATTCTAGATATCGAATCTGTCAAACCCAATCTGAAATGACATATATACAATGCACCATATCAACTTCTAACTCAAATAATATATGTGAAGTGCAATACTCAATCTCGAGATAATTTTGACGGCATAATGGCGTAAACTCGATGTCCCCGTCAACTCAACAATAACCCAATCTCAACAATGCATAACCAATACCATATCATCACAATTCTAATTCCAGCATGTCAAAATCTATTCAATTCAAATCAATATATGCTGAAATTCATAACAAATGCATACGGTACCATTTCTTCGATCCGGTTTCAATTATACGCTCCCCGATATCACAAGAACACATAATCTAGTGTAATTAACAATTTCCCCAACATCAATATCTCAAATCATGCAGGAAATGAATGAAACTTACATCCCCTTGAAGCCTTTGATGAGAGGAGCACAGAAATGAATTTGGATCGAAATTCGAGTGTTTAGATCTTGTACAAGCTAAGTTCTAGGCTATGAGCATTCTTGAGGCTTCCATGGAGGTGTTCTCGATTTTTCAGCTGCTGAATGAGTGGAGAAATGAAGACTCAGCACATATATTGCATGGCAAAGACGCTTGGCTTATTTTTCATTCTGCACGTCTCGCGCATATGCGCGACCTCAACCGGCGCATATGCGCGAGACCTACGGCCTCGGCATATTTGAATTCATCATCTCGCGCATATGCGCGCCCCTTTTCGCGCATATGCGCGCGAGTCTCGGCATACATTCAATTCCATCAGCTCGCGCATATGCGCGTCACTTCTCGCGCATATGCGCGAGGCCTTTGACCTCGGTACATGGGACTCGCGCATATGCGCGCATCTCTGTCGCACATGTGCGCGATACCTACGGGATTTCAACCTTTGCTAACTCAGCATGTCCCATTCTGATCGCGACTTGATCCATCTATAAGCGCTACAAGTCATAATCGTTAATCCCAGATTATCAACATGAAATTCTCGGGCATTACAATTCTCCCCCTCTTAGATATGATTTCGTCCCCGAAATCTCAGGCAATCAGTCAAAGCGTGTAAAGGAAACAATATATTCAAAAGCTAAATAATTACTCACGTCAGGAAAATAACTCTGGATATTTCTGTCTCATCTCTGATTATGTCTCCCAGGTCGCTTCTTCAGTGCCATGACGACTCCATTGGACTTTCACCAGCGGAATAGTCTTCGTTCTGAGCCGTTTGTCTTTTCAATCAAGAATCTGAATTGGCTGTTCAATATAACTCAAAGTGTCGTCAAGCTCGGCTTCATTAGGTTGAATGACATGAGAAGTATCTGGCAGATATTTCCTTAGCATCGACACATGAAAAACGTCATGTATCCCGGATAAAGAAGGAGGAAGAGCAAGTCGATATGCACGATCGCCGATCTTCTCAAGAATCTCATATGGACCGATGTATCTAGGAGACAATTTGCCACGTTTACCAAACCTGACAATGCCTCTGAAAGGAGAAATCTTCAAAAATACTATGTCTCCCTGTTCAAACACTAACGGTCGACGACGTACATTCGCATACTTGGCTTGTCTATCCTGAGCTGTCTTCATTCTTTTCTAGATCAGTCTTACTTTATCAGTCATCTCTCGGATCATATCAGGCCCAAGCTCTGGTACTTCTGAGATGTCATCCCAATACAGCGGATATCTGCACTTCTTTCCATATAAAACCTCAAACGGTGCCATCCCAATGCTCGTCTGATAGCTGTTGTTGTACGAGAATTCACAAAGAGGGAGTGAATCTTGCCAACTAGTGCCAAAATCTAGCACTACAGCCCTTAGCATATCCTCTAAAGTCTGGATAGTACGCTCTGACTGTCCGTCTGTCTGGGGTTGGTAAGCAGTACTCAGGTGCAATGTCGTACCTAAAGCCTGCTGCAGACGGTACCAAAAGTGTGAAGTGAATCGTGGATCACGATCTGATACGATCGACTTCGACACACCATGCAATCTGACTATCTCTCTGACATATATCTCTGCCATCTGATCATATCGATACGTCATTCTGTATGGAATAAAACATGCTGATTTGGTCAATCTGTCTATCACAACCCACATCGCATCACAACCCCGAGATGATCGTGGTAATGTCGTAACAAAGTCCATGGAAATGTGATCACATTTCCATTCAGGAATATATAAACTCTGAAGTAAACCTCCGGGCTTCTTTCTCTCGGCCTTCACCTGTTGGCAATTCAAACATTTCGACACAAACTCTGCAATGTCTGATTTCATCTTTTTTCACCAAAACTGTGTCTTTAGATCGTTGTACATCTTTCTGTCACCAGGATGAATACTGAACCGACTACAGTGCGCTTCTGATAGAATCTGTTGTTTCAAATCTGAAACATCTGGCACCAAAAGACGGTTATTTACATATAGAACATGATCATGTACCTGATACTTTGAGTGATGTCCCGATCTGACCATCTGAATCGACTTCTGAACATTCTGATCATTTTTCTGTGCCTCTTTAATGCGAACAATCAAATCTGGTTCTAATTGAATCGTAGCAAGTCGCAGTGGTCTACTCTCTGTGTCAAATCCTAATCCATACAAACAGCAATCCTTAATCAAATTAGAGACACCTATCGTCGATAAGGATAAGGCACATACCTTTCGACTCAAGGCATCCGCTGCTGCATTAGATTTCCCTGGATAGTACTTGATTTCGCAATCAAAATCTTTCAGCAAATCGAGCCATCTACGCTGTCTCATATTCAACTCAGATTGAGAGAACAGATACTTCAGGCTTTTGTGATCAGAATAGATTTCAAACTTCTCGCCGTAGAGATAGTGTCGCCATATCTTGAGTGCAAATACAATAGCCGCCAATTCAAGATCATGAATTGGGTAACGAGTCTCGTGTGGCTTCAACTGTCTCGAGGCATATGCAATCACATGTCCTCGCTGCATAAGAATACAGCCTAACCCTTTGTGAGATGCATCACAATATACAACGAAATCACCCGTTCCTGAAGGTATCGTCAATACTGGAGCACTGGTCAATCGTCTCTTCAACTCCAAGAAGCTAGCCTCACAAGCTTCAGACCACACAAACGGCGCATTATTTTGTGTCAACTGGGTAATAGGCTTCGCGATACTGGAGAAATCTTTGATGAATCGTCGATAGTACCCTGCTAGACCCATGAAACTACGTATCTCTGGCACAGAAGTCGGTCTAGGCCAACTGATTACAGCTTCAACTTTACTTGGATCAACAGAAATACCGTCTTTAGATATGATATACCCCAAAAAGACAACATGTCTCAGCCAAAACTCACATTTTGACAGTTTAGCATATAATTTCTCATTTCTCAGCGTCTGCAACACAATTCTTAAATGTTCGGCATGCTCAATCATACTCTTGGAATATACCAAAATATCATCAATAAAAACAATAACAAACTCATCTAGATACTTCTGAAAAACACGATTCATCAGTCCCATAAACACTGCTGGAGCATTCGTTAAACAAAAAGGCATGACAATAAACTCATAATGTCCATACCTGGTTCTGAATGCTGTTTTTGGTATGTCTGCATCTCTGACTCGGAGTTGGTGATATCCAGATCGCAGATCGATCTTGGAATAGACAGAAGATCCCTGCAACTGATCAAATAAATCGTCGATACGAGGCAATGGGTATTTATTCTTTACCGTCGCCTTGTTCAGTTGCCGGTAATCAATACACAATCTCATCGAACCGTCTTTCTTTCGCACAAATAGCACTGGAGCGCCCCAAGGAGAAACACTCGGTCTGATATATCCCTTAGCTAGAAGATCTTCTAATTGTATTTTCAGTTCTTTCAGTTCAATAGGTGCCATTCTGTACGGATTTCGGGATATAGGAACAGTACCTGAAATGATATCGATGCTAAAATCTACCTCTCGAGCTGGAGGTAACCCTGGAATTTCATCGGGAAATACATCGGCAAACTCGTATACCACTGGCAACTCTGCCAATGCCGGGCTCGATTTCAGTAGATCTACTGAATAGACAAAGAAACCTTCTGCTCTTTTCTGTAACAATCGTGTCATCGTCAAAACAGATACTAAGGGAATCCGAGATCTGGAACCCTTACCGTAGAATTTCCATTCGTCAGCCATCTCTGGTCTGAACCTGACAATCTTCTGGAAACAATCTACAGTGGCTCGGTACTTTGTTAACATATCAATACAGACAATACAATCAAAATCAGATAGCCCAAGCACAACACAATCTAACTCAATCTCGTGACCCTCGAACTGTAGCATACACTGTCTAACTGAAGTCACGGATATAAGACCACTTCCCAACGGAGAAGTAACAGACACTACGGCAGATAATGACTCGACAGGCAATGCATGTATCAATGCAAAACTTTCTGATATAAATGTATGAGATGCACCTGTATCTATCAAAACATAGGCAGGATAGCCGCAAAGAAAACAGTTACCTGCAATCACATCATCTGGTGCATCTTGGGCCTGCTCTTCTGTCAGTGCAAATACTCGAGCCTGTTGTCTAGGAGGCTGGCTCACTGTCTGGCTACCTCTGGCTCGGGGCTGGGTCTGTGTAGGGGTTGGCTGAAAGGAATGAATAGATGAAGCTTGCCTCTCAGGCTGATTTACGGAACCAGATGCTCCTACACTCTGAGCTTGTTGTATCCCTTTCTGTGGACAAACCCTGGCGAAATGTCCCTGCTGTCTGCAGATATTGCAGCGACCCATCACGCCCTGACACTGTTCAGTGGCATGTCTACCTCCACAAGAGCTGCAATACACACCTGTATATTCTGTACTCTGACCAGGACCCCTCTGTCGTGATCCACTGGAGCTCGTCGAACTGCTCCCTGATTTCTTGAATTGTTTGCCTTTCGATTTCAACTGGTCTTTTCTCCCACTGCTACTACCACTGCTATCGAATCTGGGAGGAGGTTGAAAAGAGGGTTGTGTTGGTCTTGGACTCGGAGTGACATAAGGAGTGCTTCGTTGCCTAAGCAGTCCAGCTTCCGTCCCCTTGGCCCGGTTCAACGCTTCAGCGAAGGTGTTAGGTCTACCGGTATTTACCAAAGTAAAAATATCTGGATTCAAGCCATTAATAAACTGATCTGCAATGGCCTCGTCACTCTCTGCAAACGTGAGGAGCAAATCTGAACAATGTTGAGAACTTTGCCACATATTCTTCGATATTCAACTGTCCCTGTCTCAGATTGGCAAATTCAGCACCTTTATCTTTTCTGTAGGACACGGGAAAGAATCGTTGATAGAACTCTGCTTTGAAAACTTTCCAAGTGATCTCTGTGCCACGATGCTCCAAGGCTCTTTTCGTGGTAAGCCACCAGTTCTTTGCAACTTCTTGCAGTTAATGCCCAATAAGTTTAACTCGTCGCTCGTCCGTGTAGTCAAGAGATTCAAATAACATCTCGATGTCATCGAGCCAACTTTCACATTCAACTGAATTTTCTGTGCCCTTCAGTGTCGGTGGTCGGAATGACTGAAACCGCTTCAACAAAGTCTCCATCGGTGTAGCGGTCACATCCATCGGATCATTGGATGTACTGCCCTGTTCTGGTGCCCGACCTGCTACTGGTTGCGGTACTCGTCGAGGAGGCATATCTGATTATCAAACGGATTAGTACACAATGTATACAATCTGTCTCAGTCCTCCTCTGATCATATACCTCTGATCCAGAATCGGTTCTGATTCAGTCTTTGCAATTAGATGTTGTAATAGACTCAGATAACAATACAACATATAATAGTGAAAGCAATAAATCATGACGTGTGCTAGCATGATATAAGCAAGGAAGACGACTCGATCTACCCCGCTCACTCTCTTCTATCTCAGTCTATACAGAACCTACTGCTCTGATACCACCTGTTGTGGCGACCCGGGCTCTAACTCAATTATCTTTGGGATTAAGTGGATCTTTGCTAGAAAATGTGGGTCAAAATTTTGCTTTTAATATCGAAAACAGTTGTATAAAAATCATACACAAACAACATTCTTTATTTTATTTCACCAAAGGTAAATACATGTCTTATTCCCTTTTCATAATACAAACTAGAGTTTACCACAACTACATGTCACATGTAAACACTCCTAGTTCATCTGCTACGCCCGAAATCTCCACGCTAACTCGATCTCTCATCTTTGTCGCGACCCTGATCCTGTCCCACCTGTTGTCATGCACACATACAGACACAACAACAGCCGGATACTCCGGTGAGAACAAATCCCAGTATAAAACATGTATACATGCATATACACAATATAAATCATGAACATACTATCATGAATGTAATCAACAACAATACATCTTATAGTATATGAAACAAAATCAGAATAAGTCAAGCAATGTAACTCAAACTCATATCTTTGACTCAATTCATATCTAAATCTAGAGATCCCGGTGTGAATAAGACGTAACAAGTCTCCCACCTACCCTCCCAATCGTGGTGGCGGTACGTTTTATTCCTAGATTTCGGCCCTGCCTGTATCGAATATCTACAACCGGAGTCGATCTTCTCCTGTGCTTCGATACCACCAAACGTCTAGAACTTGGCAATTCTGCCAATGACTCTCCTATCTCAATGCTTATACATAAATCAAAATAAAGCACAAGCATAACAAGGTATTGAAATCTAGTATGTGATTTTGGGAAACTCGAATCAAATCTAACTCGAGTTGTATCTTCCCGAATCCACATGAATTATACCTTTCTTGTCGTTCGTAGAAGTCGAAGTCTCGTATTCTTGATATCGACTCTGTCAAACCCAATCTGAAATGACATATATACAATGCACCATATCAACTTCTAACTCAAAATAATATATGTGAAGTGCAATACTCAATCTCGAGATAATTTTGACGGAATAACGGCATAAACTCGATGTCCCCGTCAACTCAACAATAACCCAATCTCAACAATGCATAACCAATACCATATCATCACAATTCTAATTCCAGCATGTCAAAATCTATTCAATTCAAATCAATATATGCTGAAATTCATAACAAATGCATACGGTACCATTTCTTCGATCCGATTTAAATTATACGCTCTCCGATATCACAAGAACACATAATCTAGTGTAATTCACAATTTCCCCAACATCAATATCTCAAATCATGCAGAAAATGAATGAAACTTACATCCCCTTGAAGCCTTTGATGAGAGGAGCACGGAAATGAATTCGGATCGAAATTCGAGTGGTTAGATCTTGTACAAGCTAAGTTCTAGGCTATGAGCATTCTTGAGGCTTCCATGGAGGTGTTCTCGATTTTTCAGCTGCTGAATGAGTGAAGAAATGAAGACTCAGCACATATATTGCATGGCAAAGACACTTGGCTTATTTTTCATTCTGCACGTCTCGTGCATATGCGCCACCTCAACCGGCGCATATGCGCGAGACCTACGGCCTCGGCATATTTGAATTCATCATCTCGCGCATATGCGCGCCCTCTTTTCGCGCATATGCGCGAGAGTCTCGGCATACATTCAATTCCATCAGCTCGCGCATATGCGCGAGGCCTTCGACCTCGGTACACGGGACTCGCGCATATGCGCGCATCTCTGTCGCACATGTGCGCGATACCTACGGGATTTCAACCTTTGCTAACTCAGCATGTCCTATTCTGATCGCGACTTGATCCATCTATACGCGCTACAAGTCATAATCGTTAATCCCAGATTATCAACATGAAATTCTCGGGCATTACAGTTCATCCGAAGAAATCGTGAAGCCGGGCATGCGAGGCTCTTCAATTATTATTTCTCCACAAACCCGGTGTATCCAGATCAAATATTTCGAAGACGATTTTGTATGCGAAGAGAGTTATTCTTTTGAATAGTGAATGCACTTTAGGATCGTTCACCGTATTTTCAGCAAAAGGACGATGCTGCGAGAAGAAAAGGCTTGTCACCACTACAAAAATGCACGGCTGCAATTCGTCAATTGGCGTATGGAGTCCCGGCCGACCATCTTGACGAGTACCTACGCATGGGTGAATCAACTGCCATCAAGTGTCTTTTCAAGTTCTGCGGATATGTGGTTGAACTATTTAGTGATCGATATTTGAGAAGGCCAAATGCTGATGATGTTCAACGTCTTCTTCAAATGCATGATGAAAGGCACGGGTTTTCTGGAATGTTGGGCAGTCTTGATTGCATGCACTGGGAATGGAAAAATTGCCCAGTTGCTTGGAAAGGCCAGTTTACAAGAGGCCATGGGTCACCGACAATCGTGCTTGAAGCGGTCGCGTCTCAAGACTTGTAGATATGGCATGCATTCTTTGGTGTCGTCGGTTCACGTAATGATCTTAACGTGTTGTACGAATCTCCCATATTCAATAACGTCTTGCAAGGAAATGCACCAGAGATTAATTTCATGGTCAACGAGACTCAATATACGAAGGGGTATTATTTAACAGATGGAATATATCCGGAATGGGTCACTTTCGTTAAGGCTTTTCCTTGCCCGGAGGATCCAAAGAGGAGGCTTTTTAAGGAAAGACAAGAGTCTGCAAGAAAAGATGTTGAACGAGCATTTGGGGTGCTCCAAGCTCGATGGGCAATTGTCAGAGGTCCAGCTCGTTATTGGTACAGAAAAAAGTTAAAATATATTATGTTAGCATGCATTATTTTACATAACATGATTGTCGAAGATGATGGGGTTCACGTGACAAATTGGTACAACGATGAAGGTGACGAACCGGCACAACCCGTCCAGGGCTCAAACCGAGGATTTCATGAATATCTCCGAAAAATTTCGAAATATGTGACACTCATGTGCATCACCAACTTCGTGCCGACTTAGTTTAACATATTTGGTCACAATACAACAACAATCCTTGAATTAGTATTTTGCATCTTCTGTTAAATTTAATTTATTTTCTTTTATTTTTATGCAAGTGTTATTTATTATTATATGTTGTACCGTTTTAGTTTAGGTTTATAATAAATTTTTAATTTTAAGTAAATGACACTCATAAAATTAAATTATTTTACGTACTGAATATATAAAAACAAATTATTATTAATATAAAATAATAATAATTTAATTTCTTAAAATATTTGAAATTGAATTTATTTAATGTAAAATAAGAATAAGATGAATGAGTGGACAGCGGGACATACAAATAATGAGTGTGAATGTTAAAATGAATGTGGGAGAATAGATGTGTTAATGTAATGTGTATGTGGCATGTGGACCTCACGATTTCTGATGAGGTGGTGGGTGTTCTATGCAGGTGCTCTTATAAATATCAGGTTTGAGCGTGCTGTTGATTCAAGATATATTCACTATATTATTTTTCAGCAGCACTCTTATCTGCTCCTCCTTATATCCTTAGTCTCTGACTTGAGCGTCGGAGGTGCTACGCNTGTGGTTTTTGAAGGTGGTTTTTGAAGTATAATACCCTTACACTAACAGCCAAAACTAATATAGAGGAAGAATCTATGCAAATATTGGTGTGCCTTTACAACATTGATGTAATATATGTTGGATTATCGTTTTCTTGCACTCAAGATAGAAAGGAAGTTTAAATTTTTCAGAGAAATTTCAATTTTGACAATCAAAATATTTTTGAGCGTCGTATGATTCAAATTCATGTGTAAGATGTTTAGAGTTGTTACCTCTGTGTTCTATGATGATGGACACCAAACTCTTCCGGATTTTAAGTAGAGATAGTTATTTTTGTAAATCTTTATGAATGATCTACTAGATTAACCATCGTTCTCCAATCTACGAATTAGGTTCATGATCAAATAGTATATTTTTTCTCTTATAATGCATAATAGAGAATATAGAAGAAATTTCGTTGAGACAAAATCGCCGGAATTGGAATTATATTAAGATTCTCCAATCCTATTAAATAATTATTGAATTTGACTATCTCAACGAGAACACATAATTAAATAATTGTGTTATCTTCAATGGTTTAGAGATATAGTTAGTCATGGATTAACAACTTCATGTGATCCAGGAAAACATTTGTCCTTATTCGAGCTTACCCTAATTAGTCTCGTTCTTTTCATCAACCCCTTGAACAAAAGCGTAAGAATTCAAGTCTGATTGCACTCATCGGATCATAGTAAGAGCATTCAGTAACATCGTCCTATGATCTTCTAGGCATCACTGATAGTGTCTGCAAGAACCAGCAAGTTGTGGTTATCATACATTATGGTCCCTTCAACACATATGTCCCGATCGAGTATGAATTTATTGGTGTATCTCAAATGAATTCGATAAAGATATGATATACCTTTGAGTAATCATAGTGTCATCGTATGTACAAATAAAGAAACACATTTCCATATTGCACATGTCTTATTCTAACAAGAGAGTATTTTTAACTCATTAGATCACATAGGATATCTACACTCGTAGGTGAGCGGTGAATCCCCAACTATAATTGATCAGCTCATATGTATGTTGAAACTACACCCAATCTCGCCACCTGATGACCTTCGTGGAGTCGGTAAACGAATAAAAGTGTAGTGATAGTACATAGAGCCTCCATGTTGTCTCAGGTCAAAGAACTAATGGTGTGCAACCATAACTGTGGACTAATCCACTCGATAAATGATAATCAATTAGAAAGTCTGATGTGAGTTGTTCGACGTCTCATCCAATGAGCACTCATCTTAATGAATGGACTTCTCCATATCCTTACTAATGAAATGTGTCGTTTACATCACAAATGTTAGTTTTGAGCTTAAACGACTTTTGTCCTTGTTTTAGGCGGTTGAATCGACTAGGAACGAGTTTAAAATATATAGTATACCTAATGAAATTCATGATCTACGTTGTACATTAGACATCATGGTACTATAAGATTTTCCATGATTTTATCTATGCAGCTTGCATGAGTGTACAAATAAAGTAATGTCATATAAATTTAATACACAAAAATTTGGTAGTGTATAAAACATATACTAAGATTGTTTAAAATTTAGATATTAAAGATCTAAAGGTAAACCCGACTTTGGTTTTTAAGAACAATAGAACCAAAATTAGAACAAAAATATTTTATTGGTTTCAGTTCCAAAATCAGCTCACATAATATATAAATTTTAAGGCATAATTGTTAAACAATTAGCTTCAATGTCTCATATGTTGTACAACTATTTTATTTGATATTAAAAATGGATTATAGTAGCATTTTTAAAAAAATTATATATTAGACAAATTTTTAAATTCAATACAAAAAATTTGGTAGTACGTGGTCTTTTGATTTATAATTTTCAGTTTTATATATGTTTTTTTAATTATTTATGAATTTTTAATAAAATAAAAAAATCTATAATAAGAAAATAAAAATTTTCACATTCAAGTAAGTGACAGAATAATTGCATATAATTTGACCATGCTATAAATCTAGTTAAAACAACAAATGATTTCAAATGTTTAATATTACGGCCTATTTGATATAAAAACATGAATCATCGAAAACAAATAATTTGAAATCTCCAATGTATATATGTAAATAAGAACTAAGTATATACAAATATAAAAATATATATATAAAACTGATTCGTATTCGAAGATTTGGTGAAAAATATAAATTATATATATTTTTATAATTATTCATTAACTAATGTATATGAAAATTATTAGATTGTAAAAAAATTATATATTGCATCTATTTTTTCTTTCAAGTGAGATAATAACTATTAATATGGAAAATTTATAATGTAATACATATATAATTTTGATTTTGATTTTAAAAGATGGTAAAAATTCAAAAACTATATGAAAATTTAAAAAAAAAATTTCTATAACAAATGTATAAGTTACAGGCATGATTATTTTATTATATTATATAACTAAAAAATTACATGAATTTGATCGTCAAAATCAATTATCAAACAAAACCCTAAATATGTAATGCATGAAAAGAGATATTATGAATAATTAAAACACACATAAGTTATTTTCTACTGTAGAAACAATATATGACATAATCCTTATAATAAATATAATTATAATGATCATTGATCAACATTTGTGAAAGTATCAAAGCTTTTATATATGATATTTTAATATTTTTATTTAATTATTTTGAAATCAAACTAACTAATTCTACAAATAAAAAATATCATTTTTTATGAAAGTTTATTTTTTTGGTTTTATTTCAAATTTTAATAGTGAAAGTCATACCAATAATTTAAAATTTGTATTTAATAATTATTGTATGAGTTTATTTGATTTTATTTGATATTAACATAAAACCTTAGCTGAATGTATATTTCATTACATATGTTGATTTATTTATTATTTTAAAACTTTAGTCATCAATCTAAGTCTACGAAAGATATATTTTGATATAAAATTAATTATTCGTGATACATAATTCTAAAAATAAAAGGTAAAAAAATTACGTGTTAAATACTATTTAAATTAAATATTATGATTTACATATTGATAAAATTCATTTATAATTTGGTTGTCTTTTAAGTTATTCTGCTTTATATATGGTGCTTGATTATATATTTTTAAAAAATTTGTTTTAATTCATTTCGTTCTATATATTATGTTCATTATCATTTATTTTATTACATAAAATAAACAGCTTGAATTTTAATTTGAGAAAAAATTTTGAAAATAAGTTATATAAGTTCTTAATTAATTTATTCATCTAATATGACAAGAGATTAAACCCAGATAAATACCGAAATGATTCAATTTTTTTTTAGAAATTCAATTTTTAAATTTTTATTATATAATTGATATTTACGTATATCGCACCTAGAAATTGAGTCGAAATCCGGTCAATTGACACCTCTACCTCAATTTCATTGTCCCATATATAATATACCCTCAGCTTGAATTCAAACATTAGTGATAATGTAGCAATTAATCCCAATCAACTCAAACAAAAAATATCTAGAATAGAGAATCCATGTGTTACCAAGAAATTTGCTAAAGAGGGCCACACCAAAAGTTTGATCACTACAACAAAAATGGCTTTCCGCAGCGTGCATATGGGCTTTCCGCAGCGCGCATTGCACGCTGCGAAGTTGCAAGTCGTTGAAAGTTCAAGATTATCCGCGGCGTGCATTCGCACGCTGTTAATATTACTATCAACGGCGTGCATATGCACGCTGTTCATATAACTATCCGCAGCGCTGTAAATATTAAAAAAAATCTAAATATTAGCGACGGTTTTTGACACGACCGTCGCCCATTAGCGACAGTTTTTGACACAACTCAACTCAAACAAAAAATATCTAGAATAGAGAATCCATGTGTTACCAAGAAATTTGCTAAAGATGGCCACACCAAAAGTTTGATGGATATATAACTTGGTAAAAATGCATGGAGCTTTTCATTTTTGATAAAAAAAAAAAAATTATATATGGTGAATGCCACTTGTACTCAATGATAAGAGATTTCTGAATGACACCATTGTTTGTTCAACAATTAATTAAAGGGAAATGGAATTTGGTATTGACAACTTGACTCTCTTTACAACTTTGCTCACAAATGTGTTAAAATAATTTGAGGGAGAGAGCATTGGTCTCACCTTTATGGATGGATCAAACTGTTCTATCGAGCCCANTAGTTATTCTTTACTATGAGTAGAAGATCGAGTCGTTTATCACTTGAGATATCCTATTCCACATGGATAAAATCGGATGTTTAAAATAGTTTATAATCACTTGTATAACCACTTGGGTTAATCATTTTCGTAAAGTAAAGAAGGATACGAAATGGTTGTTACAGGATAGAGACACATTGTCCATTTGCGCGGATAATTATGAATAGGTGAGGTACAGGCTGTACAGTTGAGGAGTGCTTAAAAGATTTGATAGGTACTACTCATATCAAGAATGTGCATCTTCTTTTCGGTAGCTCATCACATAAGAATTACAAAGTTAAGCGTGCTTAACTTGAGGCAATTCTGGGATGGGTGACCCTCTGGGAAGTTTTCTAGTGTGCGTGTGAGTGAGGACATAAGCACGCTGAAAAGACTCATCTTGATACAGTGGGGGCAGTCGTCGAATTTGAGGCGTTACAATTACAACCATGGATTTTTTTCCTCTCGATGAATGATAACCACTTGGAAAGTCCAATGGAGGGTTGTTCGCTACAATAATCATATGATTACTATCTGTATGATTTGACATCTCTATGTCATTACCATAAAACATGGTACACAGCATCACATATGATAGTCTCAAGCTCAAGCGGCCTATATCCTTGTTTTTAGACGGGTGAATCGACTATGAACGAACTTATAATATACAATGTTTACAAATGAGTTTCAAGATCGAATTACGATTCATTTGTATTAAAGTAGAATCAAGGTCTTTATCTATGTTGATTGCATGGGTATATAGATAAAGTAAAACAAAACCATTAAATATAAATTATATTAAAATAAAGATTATTTATTATAACTGAGTCAATAAATTCCTTAGTCAACCATTAACTTATATGACATTCACTCTAACAAAATAATAATCTAATCCGTACCAAATTAAAGAAAAGAGATGGATCATATGCACTAAATCAATTCGACCCATCACATAAACTACCAAATCCAACATGCAAAGTTACCAAAACATTAAAATGCCAAGCACAAAAGAAGATACTTCCTATATATCCCACAAGCAACCAGCTAATAAAGGAACCTTCAAATCAAGAAAAGAAAATGCAAATAACATGTATATACATATAAAATGTTAACTATCCACATGTAATTTCTACAACTCCATAAAAATAATAATGTATATGTAAAGTAAATTTCCACTTGACTAGAATCAAATGTTCAATAAAAAGAACGATTTAAATAAATCCCACAAACTAGAGATTACACCCGGCCAAGTGTTCCATTATAGATAGCTCTACGCATATTCTAATGGAAAATTAAGAAAGGTTAATCAAGGAGATGGTGTGAGAAAATTGTATTGATTTGTTGTTTATAACATAAGATTTTCCATAATTTCAAATTCATCATTTAGTATTCTAATGTATAATAGATGTGGAAATGTAATTGACTCAGTTCGACACAACTCGAATTCGATTTTTGTTGGTTTCAGTTTGGTTTAATATATGAAATGATTTGAATTTTGAACTGATACTGTTTATATTTCAAAATTTTTGTTTTAAAGAAAAATAATGTTGCATTTTCTAAGATCGTCGAAGGGGAAATCACAATTTTAGAATGTAAGTTGATCAATTTCAGATTTTAGTGTCAAAGTTTGGTTCTCATTTAAGAACTTTGATTGTTTTATTGTTTTGATTCTTTTTTCACTTGAAGCCACTAAATCTACCGAATATTGCTTATTTGACACGAAACTCATTTGGCAATGACAAAGCATATTATTAGTATTTTTTGAGTTGAGAACAAACCTTATATTATACACATTAAAATTCACCTAAGTAAAAATAAAGAGAAACAACAAGATTTTTTTCCCTTCATTTTGAAATATTTGGTGAACTTTTGCTTTATTTTTGCTTAGATATGGATTTTAATTTGTGTAACATATAATTTATTCTTGTTACATAAGTCACGTTGGAGAACATCGGCGTCAAATAAGAAATATCCGGTGGGTTTAGTGGCATTCGACGAAAAAACGACCCAAAAAAAAAATTTTACTGGATGCAAACCAAACTTTAACATGTTACAATACTAAAATTCAAAACATGTCAATTTATATGACTAAAATTGTAATTTTTTTATTATCAGATTAATTAAATTTAATAATTAATATTTATATTATAAATATAAATAGTTTTTCCATTAAAAAATAATAAAAATGGGGTGTTAAAAAATGTAAATCTAGCTGTTTGAATTACATAAAATAAGTTTTTATATGTGTGTGTATGAGACTTTAAAGCATAATATGAATCATGACTTAGATTTTGGCTCAAAGGCCTATAATGCATGTAAAACTTGAAGTATCTACATTTTGATATCGAACTCAAGCAGGTGGTAGTATTTTTTTTAAGAAAAGTTTTCAAAAAGTTAAAGTCATAAATTATTTCTTTTTTTTAAAATTTTTTTGAACGGACCTTTTATTTTCCTTCCAATTTCATGACTCCTATAAAACAGAAGCATTATATTCTCCTTTTCTTTTGAACATATAAGGTTATGCAAAAACTTGTTTGAGACGGTCTCAGGGGTCGTATTTTGTGAGACATATCTCTTATTTGGGTCATCCATAAAAAATATTATTTTTTGTGCTAAGAGTATTATTTTTTATTGTGAATATCGGTATGGTTGACTCGTCTCACAGATAAAGATTCGTGAGACCGTCTCACAAGAGATTTACTCATAAGGTTAATGTTAATGCAAATTAATTTACTAATTTTCCTACAATAAACTTTTTTTTTTTTAGTTTTTGTTTTTATGGTGGCTAAGTGCATTATTGATTTGTAAATGTGTCACCATTAAACCCTTTCTCTCGATAGCTATTCTATGAGCCACGTTTTGTGCACCAAAAGTTAGAAAATTCTACTATATATATGAGTGATTCAATAGGGTTTTCTCAAAATCTTTCGTGTCTTTCTTCCCCCCTTACCCCCCCCACCCCCACCCCCCAACACTCTTCTAGGTTTGAATACTTGAGAGAGTTGGGTCATGGGGGCGTTTGCCGTTCACCATCCACTTGTGTTTGCATTTGGAATTTTAGGTAATCATATAACACACACACATATATATATATATGTATATATATATCTATATATATATGAATATATGTATATGTGTATATATATGTATATATATATGTATATATATATATGTATGTATAAAACTAATTACTTCTTGGTTATCCTTGAAGTTTACATATTTTTCGACTTAACCATTTTCATTCCAATAACATGATGTTAAGTTGTTTGCTAATAATTTTACAGGTAACTTAGTAGCTTTCATGGTGTATCTTGCCCCATTGTAAGTATATATCTAGCCTTTAAATACATACATACATATAAAATATATGTGTGTGTGTGTCTTGTGCGCGCGTGTGTATGAGCTAGTAATTAATGTAAAATAAAATCTTGGTCTCAGGCCAACATTTTATGGGATCTTCAAGAAGAAATCAACAGAAGGGTTTCAATCAGTGCCATACGTGGTTTCTTTACTTAGCTCCATTCTATGGATATATTATGGAATTACGAAATCAAACATAATTCTTCTCATTACAATCAACTCGTTTGGTTGTCTCATAGAAGCCATTTACATTGCCATTTTCATAACTTATGCTCCTAAAAAAGCAAAGGTACGTAATAATATTCCCCCAATAGATATTAAGTCACTAACAATACACATTTTGTGGGATCGATCAGTTAGTTTTTTATTCATTATTTTGAACGCGTTTTAATATGCAGATCATAACCCTTAAACTTCTCGTGCTTCTTAACCTCGTCGGATTTGGATGCGTCGTTATCCTGACCCAGTTTCTGGTAAAAGGATCGGAACGTGTTCAAGTTATTGGATGGGTAGCCGTTGCATTATCTGCAAGTGTCTACATTGCACCCTTAAGCGTCATGGTATATATCTCTATATGAAGACAATTTTCTCATATATATATATTTTTCTATGTTGCTCACCAACCATGTTAATCTCGGTGATGGGATGTGATACTCAACTATTAGATGTGATGAAACATATCAAAATTGTACATCCAATATGATAGTGTCACCTCGAAAGTGGGCACGATTGATGGGTAACATAGCGAAACATATATATGTATATATGTGTGTGTATTTTTTATAAAAGAATATTTGTTTATTATTTTATTACTGCATGTGAGCAGAAGCAAGTAGTTCGAACAAAAAGTGTGGAGTTTCTACCGATCACATTGACATTGGCCTTATTGTTGAATGCTGTGATGTGGTTTTCCTATGGTTTACTCCTCAGAGACTTCTATATCACGGTAACTTTATTATTTCTTTGAGAACTATTATTTATTTATTAATTAATTGGGAAGATCCCATTTTTAATTGACAAAAATTTGTGTGAGACGGTCTCACGGGTCGCATTTTGTGAGACGGATCTCTTATTTGGGTCATCCATGAAAAAGTACTATTACTTTTATGCTAAGAGTATTACTTTTTATTGTGAATATCGGTAAGATTGACCCATCTCACAGATAAAGATTCGTGAGACCGTCTCACAAGAGACCTACTCTTTTTAATTAGTTAAAATTCTTTTTAATTAAATTTTTTTAAAAAAATCAAGGGTCGAACCTAAACAGGAACCAACAGTTATAAAAACTCGATCGATCATATTTAATGAGTCCATTTAAATTATTATATTAGATGTCATACTTTAAAATTTTCTTTTACCATATATTTTTTATACTTGTAGGTTCCAAATGTATTGGGGTTCATTTTTGGAGTGCTTCAAGTGATATTATATGTGATATACAAGAACTACACCCCGAAAGGTCAAGAAGAGACATTACCGACTACAGTCAAGTCCATTGCAACAGCAACTTCGGAGATTCACCCGGTTTCTTCCGACGAATCTGATCCGGCGGTGGATATTACAATCCGAGAGGAGATTGAGGTTTCCAAGTTCGACCACGAAGAAATTAGGGTTCATGTTATTCCAAACAATCACCTTATTTTGAGTTATTAGGCGTTTTATTCACATGTATGTTTATCATGAATTTTATGGCACGTATGTATCTATCAACATGGTAAAATTCTATAGAAATTTGGAATAAAAAAATTTAATTCTACGTACAAAATGAAAGGACTCAACAATGTGATTTCCTTACAACAGTGTTTCGATTGAAAAAAAATAGTGTCCTAAATGGCGTCGTCTAGCCTAGGACCGTTTAGGCGCTAGGAGGTCGCTCAACACACCGATTTTTAGAAAGATGAAGTTTCTGGACACTGTAAACAAAATCGTCCGCCTAAGTAGCCTAGGTGGCCACCTAATGTAATATATATTTTATTTTTAAATATTTTTAAAAAAATTAAAAACGATTTTTCGACATACTTTTCAATCAATTTGTATAAAATAAAGAGGATGTATATGCTATTGATTTTGAGTTTGAATTCGATATGGAGAAATTATTGGAAAAATATGGATATGAACAAGACGAATTAGATATTGAGGTAAAAAAAAAACATATAAGTGTCGCCTAAGGGTGGGGTCAGAAATTGGGAGGGCCATGGTAGGAGTATAAACAAACTGAATCGAATCTAATATTAATAAAAATTTAAGACTCGAATTCTGATCAAATTATGTATATTCGAATTCGAGCTCGATTCGAAGCTCGAAATTTTTTAATTTTTTGGCTCGAGTTCAGCTCGGAAGTAAGCTCGAGTTCGGCTCGAAATCTTCGAGCTTATTCGCGAGCTATTCGAATTATTGATCGGATGGTAAGGTTTGAAAGCTCAAAACATCTGAAAGCTCGAAATGTATATATATTTAATATATATAATTATATTATATTAATAAAATATCAAGGCTCATGAGCGTCTCACGAACTGTCGCACAAAATAATTTTGGTTCTAGTTCGGCTCGAAAAAATTTGGACTTGTTCGAGTTCTACTCGAGTTCGATAAATTCGAATACAAAGCAAATATTTATCAAAATGACTCAAAAAGTTCGAGAGTTAGCTCGATTCGTTTACCTAACCATGTGTTCGCTATTTACTAGTGCAATTGGGGTGGGGGCAACAAGAATTAAGGGGTGGCTATACGGTCCATTTTATTTGGGGTGGGGGCAACAAGAAATTAATATTCGTCATTTGGCATAGAGTTCTTTTGCGTAAAACATAGTCCATGAAATAGGAATTTTCTGCATGTTATGGATCATAAACTCTTTCTAGCAGGTTGAGACGGTCTCACGGATAAAAGAAGGATCAATTATATCATATTTTCAATAATAAGTAATACTTTTGACATAAAATTGATGTTTTTTTATGAATTACATAAATAAGAAATTCGTCTCACAAAATTAACTCATGAAACTGTCTCATAAAAGTTGGTGTGAACTCGTTTCTGTTGGTTGAAATTTAGAATTACTAACAGTGTATGTCTACCATAAGACTAATTCACATCAAACAAATTTTTTGTCATAAAAAGGAACTTCACCAATAAATCAACATGTCATGAGTAATTAGAAACTTTAGAAATAGAGTTACATTAAAATAAGCAAAGTTGCTAAGACCAAGGAAGTTTTCCCAAGCAATTTTATGAGCCACTTGATTTGCAGTTCGTTGATAGCTTGAATCAAACAATTTTTCTAGCCAAAAAATTAGTATTGAAAATCAAAAGGATACTCTTTCCCCCCTCACCTCCGGAATTTTTAGTCACTATCATATATCTATATTTGAAAGGAAAAAGTAATTTGGCCCTAAACACGGGTTTTTTTTTTATTAAAAAAAACATATGGGGAAAAACACACCAGAGTCCACAATCCAAACCAAAAAGGTGAAGGGGGATAGATTTATTTGGTTCACATAATGATGTGAACAAACCTGAATCGTTTAGTTGACAAGCCTTATCCATAAAATGGCTTGTAAATGAAATATATATATAGAACTCAAGCAAATATTTGATTAAAAGTTAGTAAAAACAGGAATGAGATGGTAAAATCTACTAAATTGCTCGAATATTATAATACGTGGTGGTTGAGCATCATCTACCTCTACAACTACATATATAACAGTTTACTCTAGCAGCTTCTATCGAGTAGACGTGGCTCGTCTCTAATCCTACCATAAACTAGTCGTGATTAACGTGTCAGGAAGAGTTTATGTACCACAGTTGTAAAATAGATCATCGTTTACCAGTGGAGAACTCTCTCTCCAGACGTCTAATCTGGCTCATCAACCCTTGAATGGTATTTGATGATTCTTGAATGGTATTTGATGCTTCCTTTAATTTCTTTCTCAAATTCTCCTCTTCAATGTCGCGACGCTGCCTCTCTTCTTGAAATATGTCAATTATACTCTCTTGTTCCTTGCTTAGCTCCTCATATTTACAATTGGATTCCTTCAGCTGAATAACTCGCAAAAGAAGTCAGCTTAGGTTGAGGTTATACGCAAAACCCAAAACATTATTCGCCATAATAGCAAAACCAAACCAAATACCTCAATATTAGGATAGTAAAGAGGCTTATATATATTTGATATCTAGCGTAAACCAAATGCATAAAAAAAAGATCTAAATTATGTTTACTTGTACATTACTGTCTGCCAAAAATTCCAATTAAAATGAGCACTAAAAAAATCCATTATTGGGATTACATTTCTTTCCACGGTCCCTCCAACACTTGGGACTTAGGCTGTAAATTAAATTAAGGATGGCCTTTCTTTCCACAGTCCCTGCCCCTATCAGTGACCAAGTCAATTTCTAATAACAGACTTAAGACAAAACTTCATGTTTTAGAAAAACATTTCATTAATACATACAGGAAACACAAACGGAGTTGTTGAATTTCAATGCGGGACCAAATATATATTATATACTGCCAGTGTCATGGTAGCCAAATTTTCTGCTCACACAAAATAAAAGAACATATCTTCGTTTATCTTGTGTCCCAAGATACTCAATCACAGTCGAAATCTAGGTTACCATAAAACACAAGGCATAAGCAAGAAAATCCAATCAAGTAACAATAATGAACCAGAAAGCATCTTTATAAATTTTGTAAAACAAAGTGAAAAAAATAATATCATGAGACATGACTCGAGGAAAAACACAAGAATTATCACCTGAGTTTCGAGAGACTTGCATCTTTCCTTCTCTTTCTGTAAATCATGGAGCAAATCACCCAGAACCTCTTCTTCTTTCCTCTTCAGTCTGTGCATTTAACAATACAGAAAATCAATTTATCATATGATAAAAATACCCGTATGAATCACCGTTCATGTTGACTAAATACCTCTCTTTCAATTGACGATTCTCTTCTTCCAACTGAACCAATGCATGAGAACTGAACTTTGATGGTGACTCATTACCATTTGCCTTTTGAAGATGAACAAAAACCAATATAAACCCATGTCCAATGTTAGAAAATCATGTTTCCACAAAATAACCAACTATAAATTGGATTTCTGTCTGCATTGACAAGGAAAATAATTCAAAGAAGTTAACCATGAAAAATACTAGGGGGAGAAAGCCAAGAATGTTGAAAATTATCACAGGGCACGAGGAAATGCATCTTAAATATGACTGAATGTCAAAAAAAACAAAATCAACCTCATGATAACAATATAGACAACACCTAGACCAATAAACATAGCTTCTTTAAGCCATATATCTATAACAGACAGGCCAGGCCACATTTCAGCTGACAAATTTTTGGTTTAAAAAGCACTTATTGCAGCAAAGCATGACAGTGCAGCTGAAGTGGACAGAATCTCGTTTGTGTAGGATCCATTCCGATATTATTTGTAAATAAACTTTCCCGTCACTTCTCTTATGATTCTGCTTCTGATATCAAATTGTAAAAGGGGAAAAAAAGCTGGCAATGGACCGAATACATCCAGTTTCATATGATATGTACTGTACATCCAACAATTGTCACAGTTATTCACTATGCACAATCATGGAAGCTTTCATTCAGAAGTTATTTCATACTTGAACAGGCACCCCAACGACATTAAAAGCACACAATAAGACCCAACACTATGAACAAATACGGCCTGGTTCACAGAAGCTGATATGGGAAGGTGTTAATGAAAGTATACTGATGCTACAAAACGAACATCCAAAAGTTTATTGACACACTCAATTAAGAATTTACTCTAGTTCAGAATACAAATGCAAAAAGGACATCCAAAAATTTAACCACTCGGTTAAGAATTTTACTCTAGTTCAGAATACAAATATTGCCAACATATTAGTGCACACAAAGTCGCAAATTAACAACAATTACATTTACTGTAAAGCAGTTATCAGATGATCACACAATATACCTTACAAATACCAAATGAGGTGATCACCTGTGAATTTGTATTCCGGGTTGATTGGCTGAGCTTTTCAGCAGGTGAATTATTTGGTTCAGTTTGATGTAACCTAGGCAATCTTTGAAATCCATTTTTTTCAAACAATTCTCCCGAGACTGAACCATTCACCCGATTCCTGGAAGTGTGATTTTGCATGTCGTCGTCACCAACATCCTCTGCGGAAGATGATGATATTTCAGTATAACCTGCTTGTTTGCCAGGGGTTCTGGATTTTGCAACTTTATTCCCACTCAAATGCCCATTGGTCCATGTCTTCTCGCTTGAAGCAATGCCTTTCGTTTGACTTGGGGAACAAGAATCAGGAGAAGCATCTGAAAATACAACAATAGCCGGTAAGATCTTTGATTATACTGTTCTCCCACCCTCACCCCCACCCCCAACCCCCACCCCAAGTAACTTACTCTTTCCGTTACCTCTTTCATGGTATTTTTTACTGCGCCGGGGTGCATAGCCAATTTCGTGGCAGTGCGTAGTCCTGTCAAATGCAGAGAAAAGCAAACAATAATATGTCACTGTGGAAGATTATACAATGAAATCACATTAAAATCAACTCAATCAACCAATAGAATATACCAATATGTCTTTTGCATTTGAATCAATCGTGCCTCAAGTCTTGCGAGGACTGTAGTTCGCTCAAAACCTTGTTTATCATGAGCTGGCTCAACAAAATTGGCTTCAAGGACGCCTTTGAAGGAAAAGTACAGCAATTAGAACACCAAATCCAATTATTATTTAGAAGGTAAAAATGGCATCATTGTACCTATAACTCCTCGACCATCGCTACCAGGAGGATGCCAAACTCTCCAAAATGGCTGGAATCATAAAAAGAAAACAAGCAGCGCAGTTAAGTACAAAGCTAAATTGAGAGACAAAATTATAGGCGTGCACAGTTCTTTATAGAATGAAAATTTAACACTGTTTCACATATAGAAATAGCGGGAAAAGAATCTGTATTTCGCAAGTTGGGGGTGAGAGTAACGAGAACTCGATATTCTATGTTATTATATTTCATTTTTATATAAAATTTGATGTATTAGAATCCGGGTATTGGTTATTTGATTGATTCTAATTACATAGTAGTATTTTCCTAGAAGAGACTGTGCATACGATATCAATACCCTCATAATATATAAAACTCATTCAGCCAATTATGAATTCTATTAAAGTAATCAATCAAAATTTCAAACAACGAACAACCCCCAATAAGACTAAATCTTGACACATGACAAAGTCATACAGACAAGGAATGTGGAATAAAAACTTTTAGTGTGGCGGGATAGAAGCTGAGATGAGATGGAACCACCTTGATAAGTCGATTTTTGTGATAGACATTAAATCCCTGAACATCGATATGGTATTTAGCATCCTTCACAAAACCAACAGTAACCACAGCAACCATCTATGACAAAGATGAAAGCTGGTGAGAAACATTGAATGAGATGGATTTCAAACATATAATCAAAGGAAAATTACATTAGAATTATTTGAAAGTCCATCAACTCCAGGCTGAGGACGATATGTTATCTCCTGCGACATCATCATATCATTCACTATATTATGGTGCTCGACATCTTTCCCCCGCAAAATAATTCGAAATCCAGGAGGAATTCTGAGGTAGAGAATAGCCACATAACTCTGCAATTCCAGCAAGAACTTCATTAAAAAATGTTTCCAGTTATATGGGTGTCTAATTGTTGCATCAACTTGTAAATGTACATTGTACCATACATTTTCTTTAGAATTTATGCATGACAAATATATTGATTTTAATCCAAGTGGAAAAGGAACAGGAAGGGGAAGGTAGAAAACAAAACACATTCACAATTTCACATGATCCATCCATAAGGGTGATGTGCGTGGACAAAAAGTGAAAAAATTATAACTTCTAATTTTGATGGGATGAAATAATGAGAAAAAATGGTAGTGGAAGTTAATCTACCTAAAGCACAATAAAATTATATCAGATATTTATTAATCACTATAATGTCAAATCTAATTCAAGAAGACTACACCAAATTACATTCGCTTCCCCCTCAAGGTGAACATATAGATAAGAATTGAAGCATTTAACTTGAAACAAAATTCGTCGTCAAGAAAATCTTACTCTACTATGCATATGGTGTATCAAAGAACAGAAGTATAAAACAGAAAACAGGAGAACGGACATATAAAGATCGGATTTTTTATCGTCCATTGAGCATAAAATAATTATGTGATGGATTGGGGTTGAGAGCCAAAGTGTGCACATTTGTTATAGTTTCATTTTTTTTTTTTTTTGGAAGGATAATAGACATTACCAATTAGAAAACTCTAAATAGGAAATCCATAATCTAACACCATGTTAAACTTTGAAGTGATAATAATAGTCAATGAGGATGAAACATAATACTAGATTTTCAAGTGGTTCAGCTAAAAAAGCCTGCATCAACGGCTAATGACCATATGAAATTTGCTCAAAACTTATCATCTTCCATCTTCCAGGTAGGACATTCCTTAAACATTTTGTGGGGCAATTAATTTCAAAATCAACTTCAACAATCATAAATATTTGAACAAGGGTATAATGCGCATAAAGACATCACATGCGCAAGAGACGAGAAACCAAATTTAGGATCCTAGTAAAACAAGATCTAAAATAAATAAATTAAGTATTACAAAAAGAAAGGAGATGCACAAGAAATAAGTGAATAAATCATTTGATATCTGCAGCATTTTACCCTTAATGAATGTCGATATGTAAGAAAGTGCCTGGAATTAGGATACTTCTTTCCCATTTCTATGCTTCTCTCGTCCCTATTGACACCTCTGATTTGAATATCCTAAAAAAATCATAGAATTAAGATATTAGGTTATTACATGTTCACAAACAAAGCAACCGATCTACAATAAAAAGTTATAGTAGCTCACATGTGGATCAGAATCAAAATCAAGTTCTAGTAGTCCCTCATCATCCTCCCAAAGATTGTATATAAATATCCGAGTACCTTGCTCCTTCATTTGATAGAACTACCAAGTAAAAAGAGAATATTAGGAAACAGTCTAACATCAAATTTACATACTTTGTCCAAAGATGTAGGCAAACTCAAGAGTGAAGAAGCAAGGGATGTCGTTGCTCACCCCTACACACTAAGTTAAGAGTAACAAATTCTGATGTCTGCTTTTTAATATCTAATCTTCATGCCATGATCCCATAAATCATGATTCAAAGGTGAGACTAGAGAATGTCAAAAGCAAAGCGAATAACAATACAAAAGAGAATTTTTTTTAGTTGTTTTCTAATTTATGGTGGGTTAGTCTGCCTAACCCACAACCCTAGATGAGTTGAATTGGGTTGAGCCGTTGAGGTTTTTCCAACCAGCCTAATTGCCAAGATGACGCGAATCGGGGTAGTCCGTTTTGACAGCTCTAGGTGAGACACCTTCAAACACTATCACCACCAACCACAAGAGAAGAAGAAAGTCCAATTAAAATTCAAAGCATCAAGGTTGGCTCAATCTTTAACCCATAAGCACATTTCAATCCATTAAACAATTTTTCAAGCTTAACTCAACCATAATAGACAAGCTAAAGTAAATTAAACTATTGGGCAGCCCTTGGTTGCCATGATAGAATAATGGAGTATTTTTTACGGTACCTCTCTCTGGAAGCTACCCAGGACAAGCTTTTCCCCACAACATTACTATCTTTCTGGACCAGAGAGTTCAGGTAAACCGAAACTGAAGTGATTTGAATGGGAGAAACAGGATAAATTATTTGTTTTATGTGGTGTAGTGTGGTGTGGAAAGGTTCTTATCAGGCTTGTAGTTTTGAATTAAGTAACTAAAGAGGCGTCAAACATAGGATCCTGGTGGATTATTTAACAATCCACCCTCTATCAAACTGCCAAATAGAGGTTAGTATATAGTCAAAAACATGCACACCGTACCACACCTTCACGACCACACAAATAAATAAAGATTTTACAAATTATTATTCACAAACAGCTATGGGACACAGTCAATTCAATATTCAACCAGTTTGGGTGCAAACAGAAACAATTTTTACTCAGACCCCGATTGAGAATTCTTTTGCAAGGTGGGACGCTCTTCAACCTAGTCCACACATTCATGATATTGTCTCATTTGAAAGTCTTCTATTCTCGCATTAATGGACCGAGCAATATGAAGATGTATGCTTCAGCTCATTTAGTTTCATTAATATAGAGTGACTTCTTCTTTAATTTTTGTCGCATGCTACATCCAGACTTACAGAGATTCAAGCTCCTCTTACGATTGATTGAATAGGCGTCCATTACTTAAGGCGTGCAATCGACTTTGCATTTAGTGGACTATACTTATAGTTTCTGTTCTTCAGTTGGGGTTTTTTACTGCAAAATTTCACACTCTTTGTATTTCCTCGTCTTCAATCCATAGGTAGAGAATTAGAGATCTTTGCCAATCCCACCCTGAAATACTATTTTTTCATGAACCATCTAAAATATTTGACTACTTAGTCCAAAATATAGCCACTCATGACCTATTCATGTGTTTCAAGTTCAAAATGTTGAATTTTCTCATATTTGTATGCTCAAATATCATATGTCGAACTTGAATAGGAACTCAAATAAACATGTCCGCAATCAAATAACATGGAGGCCAAGCTCCATTATCTGAAAACTTTGATCCATGGGTGATAAAGCCCCATGAAAAGAGTTCACAACCAAGCCCTACGTGATGAGAGTCAAGATCAGCCTGGATTGATTTGGTTTTGTATAAGAATCGTGCAGGAATGGTATGATGAAAGAAATTGAAATTAGACAAAGCTACCCTAACCTGCAGCAAAGGCTTTACTCTGAGTGCATACAAAGATAAAGCCAAAGATGAGTGAATATTCAGGATTAAGGATCATTGATCATAGACACGAAGAACAAGGTCATAAGTGAGATGACTTTATGCCTTAATTAATGCTGCTTAAAATTTTATTCAATAATCTAAACTATATTATATATCATTGACTGAGAAAAACATAGAAGATCACCTGCCGAAGAAGATCTTCTTCACTTGAAAAAGGAGACCATTGAACCATAGTTTCAACATTTCTCTTCCAGTCATCAGTGGATGATCGAATAATCTTCTTCCAATCTTTTCCACTTCTTTCATAATCAAGCTTTTGACAAAATTTAGGAAAAAAATTCAATAGTCATGGCCCAGCATTATTGAAAAATTAAATATCAAACGAATACCATAATGATAGTATCTAAATGAGAACAATTACAGTAGGCACAAAATATGACTCTCTTTGATTTGCATAATGCAGGCGGCGGGCATGACAGAACAAGATGTGCACATCACAGTTTTGACTTCTAATTTTTTTCTCAGCGATTGGGAATCTTAATATGTAGCTTGGGCTACATCAACTAAGAAGCATGTGAAGTCAATAATCTCACACACAGTACAAAATCACAAAGTTACTCACTATGGGAACCACAGTATCTTCTTTTCCTGTGCTCCTCAAAAAAGTATAGGATAGTAATCCTATGCTTTGAGTGGGCCTAAAACAGATTCAGAAATTCATTAATCAGTCGAGTAATAAAAGCAAACATCCAGATCAGCATTTCGGAGGAAATAATAGGGTAAATGACCAAATTGGAATCAAATAATCGCTAGTGTATGTTGAGCACTCCACCGTATGATATCCATGAAATTATGTAACAAAGATTAAGGCATGGCTTCTCATTTTCACATATCAGGGCTGACGTATCAGGTCTCTGTCCAAATGGCAGATTCACAGGCCCTCCTCGAGGCTTTGAAAAGTCAACACTAAAGCATTTGTCCTCAAAGTTCAACAAAAACACACCATATGACTCCAAACAATATTCAGTAAAAGTTCCGAATCCCTGACCACTTACCTAGGAGCGGTAAAAGTTGAAAAGCAGGCAGTTGTTGCTGTCTAAGAAAACTTAAAAAAAGAAGACTCTTTTATTGGCAAAATTCAAGACCAATCAGTCACCAAGTAAACATATCCAAGTTCATCTTAATCACAAACTTTTAATGTTCAATGATGAAGCTTTTTCAGGGCATAAAATTTTTAGTACAGCAATAAAGCACTGATGAAATCGAAAATATCAAGATAAGCACTAGTGATATAGTTAACCACAATACCACATGGTCCTCACTCCTCCGAAATATAGAATCCACCAGTTCAAAATGAAGGAGATATTATATCAAAGCACAGGGTCTATACAGCCATAATACAAACTTATTGTTGAACAATATTCATTTAACAAAATTTTCAAATCATGGAAGTTGACTGCATCGCACGAAGTTCAGTTGCACATGGAACCTGATAAAAAAATGACAAGCAAAAATGCAAACCTGCATCCATCCTTCCCACGACTTCGAGAAAAAACAATTACATCAGCACCAAGCCTCATGGTGCTTGTCTTGAAGCCATTTCCATCTGGCATGCACAGTTTCTCAAGTAAATTTAATGAGAACTACTGAGACATGTTATTAGAAGTCAAATGGTATGCACAGCCAGAGAGAGAGAGAGAACTGACATTGCCCGATAGTGTCTACCATTTTGCTTTTTGAGGAATAACCAAGAGACATGCATTGACGAATTTTATCAGGGTCCATTCCACCACCATTATCTATGAAAATCTCATGTTAAGCAGATTGAACATGAGGTTATCAAATAATAAACCTCAAAAGGTCAAGAATAAACCAAATAGATTAGGAATATAATCAGTTAAGCAAGCATGCACAGACAAAACGGAAATAACTATTTGGAAGCCAATAATACAGGTGTTATTCATATCAACAAAAGCCCAAAAGAAGGTAAAATTTAGCACAATAATTTATGGTTTTAACCTCACATTATGACTTACTAGTGTACAAGTTTTCATTTCATAGGGATAATTTTCCATTACATAGAAAGTAAAATTAGCACATAATTTATGGTTTTAACCTCACATTTTGAGTCACTAGTGTACAAGTTTCCATTTCTTAGGGAAAATTTCCATTTCAGAGGAACAAATAATAAATTACTTGAGCTTTGCCCTACTAAAGACCTTTTCATTCCGTTCTCCCTACTATAAAGAGCATTTCATACAAACATATATGTTCCTTCTTTACACCTTAGTCTTCGAAAGTGATGTTATATGAAAATACCTTCAACCAGTAACATTTTGGTCCCATCTTTCTTGCTCTTGACCATATCTAAGTTGACATGTGTCGCCCCACTGCAGACCTAACAACAGATATATAACAAGAGAGAAGTCTGATTCCTGACGCAAACAAATTTGTAGTATAATATAGATCAACCAGATGGTAGAATTGATATACCTCATCCAAGGAGTTGTCTAGAAGTTCTGCAAAAGCTGCAAAATGAACACATACACAGTTCCAGAACAGTAAGAAATGGAACCTCATACAAGTGCACCTCATCGTAAACAGAACATGCATCACAAAAATGGGAGATTGTAACTAGGGATGTAAATGAACCGTTCCGGTTCGCGAGCTTTTCAATTTGGCTCGAAAAATATTTGATTCGTATTCGAGCTTACACTCATCATCGTATTCGGCTCAATTCGGTTCGTTTACACCCATAATTGTAACATTTCATTTCCACCTAAACAGAAGCATGCATCACAAAACATTATATCTCAACTATTCAAACAGGATGTAGTTCCTTTACCTCCAAGAACCCACTTATGACTGGTCGCATTTGAATGCAGAAATTTGGGATGTATTCTGACATGATCCATGCTACCTGTAGATTTATAACAGAGATCAGTTTGGAATAGGGCCATTTCATAATATTAAAAAACTAAGTTCTCCATAACAAAGAAGGTGAAAACAGACTAACGAAGAGATACTTAAGCAGTCACTCAAGAATTATCAGAACCATATACTGCATTTTGACCTATTACTGCACACTGATATGTGTAGTCACTGGACACCGTTTTTCTACATTCAAACCAAATGGAGTTTAATCCACTCTCATACAAGTTAATTCTAGAAAACTAGGGTGACTTCATCCTCTAGACCCCATTTTAGGCGAAGACCACAACGTTATTCACTAATGCAGAAGTCATGGTGCAACAACGAGAGCATACGTACAACCCGCAGGAGTCATCTCCAGCGCTTCTAGCGCAGCTTCTCCTCCCGAGAAAAAGATACTCACAAAATAAACATGCAAGAAGCAAAAACTCACCGCTATAAGAATCCCTAAAGACAACAGCCGGCGTCGCTTCATAATCCCCCGCCTTCCAGAACTTCTTGATAGACCCCTCCACCGGCGCCGTCACTATAGACCCTACATTCGCCGTTGAAGGAGAAGACACGCCCAACGGAGGCCGTCTAGGCGGTAAAAGGTCCAAAAATCCCAGCGGCAAGTCCCCCGCCACCTTCTTCTTCTTATTTTTCCCATCAATCACATCAACGCTCAAATCCCTAGACCTTTTCCCACTGTTCCTAACTTCAGCACCGTCGTCGGAAGAAGAATCAGAATCCGAACTCGATAGCTCGATAACGGACGGAGGTTGCCCGTAATCCGCGTTCGGCTTATTCATACAGGTGAAATTGTGATCAATGAGTTCTTGCTTAACCTGCAACCTATCGTTGTTCGCCATGGGAGTGGAAATCGAAAACGAAGAATCCTGCGAACAACAATTGGAAGAAGGCAAAAGATTTAAATAAACGTCATGGCAGCTGAACGGACAGATCAAACGTGCCGTGCTTTCGGAAAAATCGTGTTGCTTTCCTCAGACACAGAAATACGCTTTCATGTAGTTTAATTTATATCTATTATCTATATAAACAAAGTTTTTGTTTTGAAAATTTTCCTCTAAAAAATTTGATATAGAAGAAAATATATTTATTAGTATTACATCTATCATATTAAATATTTAAAAATAAATAAAAAAAATTTAAATGTGAAGTTTTTAAATTTTTTGAAAAAATTTAAATTTGAATTTGACGTCACTGAAAATATTTGTCTATATTAATTATATCATTTCATTAAATTTGATCATAGTTTTGAGTTTTGTATTACTTTTATATAATTAGTTATCATTATTTTATATCATATTAAATAAAATATATTTTTTATATATATATAATATTATGTTTTTTCAAAAGTTTTTAAAGATTGCTTTAATCTTCCTAGGTTTGGTATAACAAACCAACTTTTAAAGATTAAATTAATATCTGGATTTTTGAGTTGATTCTCATCAAAGTAAATATGATCTTTTGTAGATTTGATTTTTTTTTTAATTTTTTCAAATAATTTACTTCTTGAGATATGATATAATCAATAGGAGGATTAAAGATATAATCAAATTCATAACTCATAAAATACTTACATGATTCTTGAGGATTTTTGAAGATAAACAATGTTCCGGGAGAGAGACTAGCTTTGAAGGAGAATATAAAACTTTTATTGCTTAAAATTTTTCGTACTTGTTCTTGTAGACTATATTTCCATCTAATAATCCAGGGAACATTATAATTAATGGAAAATTATAAAATAGCAGGAAGTGTTTCAAGATGAGAATTAGCTTGTTGGAATTTTCTCCAAATATTTTTAACATTACGAGATAATATGGTTGACATTAAACCACATAAAAACAAAAATGTTTTAAACCATATTGATATAAATTGATTATTATCATCTAGTTGGATTTTAATTCACCATGAATGTGTTTTTTGAGAATTTTCATATATAAGGATATTATCACATGCCTTAATATAATCATGATAATTATAGATATTAGGCATCGCCGGAAAAGTGTTTAACTGTCGAGTCTGTCATAAAGACAAACCTCAATTAGCAGCCGGTATTTTAACCATTTTAATAATCATTTTAGAAAATGCATAATCTCTAGCTCGATCCACATGTTGAATTTCAACGTATTCAGTTTCAACTATGATTGTTTCAAAGTAATCTCGTGTTTTTCTTCCATAAATTGGAAGTAAATCTTTATTTAAATAGCTTTGAGCTATATGGATTGGAGATAGACATTTTAAGTCATAATCAATAGGACAACAATTTATATATCCTGAAAGTATATATGGATTTTTAAGTTCTTTTTTAGAACCTTTTAAAACAAATATTTCATTATGATAATATTGAATATCATATGTAGTATCATCATCTGCAAATTCGGTAATAGGATCAAATTTATCATCTGTTAAAGGAATTTTATCCTTTTCGGTATTGACTCTTTTATTAGTCAAGAGCTTGTTTAAGGGTTTTTTCCATATTGTTGATTTTTTCAAAATCGTTTTCCATGATGGGTCTCTGTAAAAATTCTTTGGTTAAAAAATCTGGCAAAGAATTAGATTTTCCAAAAGTATGTATAATGTCAAAATCAAAGCATGCTAATATAGCTTGTTATCTAGCAAAAATTTGTTTAGATGCTATAATTTTTACATCTTTTAAAAGAATACCTTTTGTTGATTTGCAATCAACTTGTAATAGAAATTTTTTATTTAAAAAATCACTTTCAAATTTAGTGATACATTTAACAATAAAAAGAAATTTTTTTAATTGTGGAATAATTCTTTTGAATATTATTCCATATTCCTGATGTATATCTAACAAGAATCTCTTAGATTCATCATTCATTTTTTGTTTTAAAATTCCTCCATATCCAATTTTAGAGGCATCTGTTTCAATTATTTTGAATGCTTTAGGATTAGCAATAGCTAAACAAAGAAGTTCTTTAACTCTTTCTTTTATTTTTTGTATTGCTAAAGTATGACTATTAGTCCATAGTTGAGGATTTTTTTTCAACATTTGAAATAATAATTTACAATCTTGAGCAAGATCTTTATAAAAATCTCCTATATAATTAAGACTACCAAGAAATCTTTGTAATTGATTTAAATCAATGATTTTATTAAGAAATTTATCAGCAAAAACAATTGCACTTTCAATAGGAATCATTGTTCCATTTTCAATATAATGTCCTAAAAATTTTATCTTAGTTTGAAAAAGTTTTACCTTTTCTCATTGACTGCTAAGCCTGTTTTTTTAGTGGCTTGAATAAATATATCAAGATGTTTAAAATGCTGATCAATTTTATAGAGTAAATAAGAACATCATCTATATAAATTATGATATAATCTATATATGGATTATAGATTTCATTCATAATATTTTAAAATTCCATTGGAGCATTTTTTAATCCAAATGACATAGAATTTTATTCATAATGTCCAAATGGAACGGTAAAAGATGTTTTATATTTATCTTCTTCTTTTGGAAGAATTTGATAAAAGTCTGATTTTAAATCAAAGGAAGAAAATATTTTTCCTTTAAATAATCTATTTAATAAATCTTTTTTTTAGTAATGGATGTTTTATCCATTTTAATGCTTTATTAAGCGGTTTATAATTTATAACAAGTCTAGGAGCTCCTCTTTCTATCTCAGCTACATTTTCTACATAAAATGCTGGGCAACTCCATTGACTATTACTTGCTCTAATTAACTCTTTTTTAAGAAGACTATCAATTTTTTCTTTTAAATATTTTAAAAGTCTAAGCCCCATTGCCATTGACCTTGACTTAGTAGGAATTTTATCATCAATAAAATCATCTGTATAAGAAAGGCTTACTTGATGTTTTTTCCTATTTCAAAAAACATTAAGAACATCTGCACATATCTCTTTAGATATGCTATCTGAAATAATTTTTATTTTTTCTTGAATTTTTTCAAAATTACGTT
The DNA here is from genome assembly GCF_012295235.1 of Primulina huaijiensis. Classification (NCBI taxonomy): domain Eukaryota; kingdom Viridiplantae; phylum Streptophyta; class Magnoliopsida; order Lamiales; family Gesneriaceae; genus Primulina; species Primulina huaijiensis. The sequence goes on along the minus strand of NC_133310.1, from coordinate 4,391,474 downwards.
TTTATTTAATATTTTTAAAAAGAATTTCATGTTTTAATGAAGTAACAAAATTTCTTTTGTTAGTTACTATTTTTTGTAAAATATATATTTGGATCAGAAAGCAAAATAAGAAAATTAGGAAAGCAACTAAAATGTATTGGTCTTTCACATAATGAAGACTCTATTATTCCTAATAAAGAGTATTCAAATTTATTATGTCTTTGATATCTGACAATAATTAAAGTTGATGTATTTAAACCTAATCTTGTAAGAGGTTTTAAACCTACTTGGATAATTCCTAAATCCATAAATTTATACGATTGCTTATGAATATTAATAAGTTTTTGTGATAACAAACTAAATGAATCATATCCTCATTTTAGATGAATTGCTTTTTCTATTGTTTTTATGATATAATTAGATCTAAAATTAAAACTATCAGATCTATAGATCTTCGTATTAGAAGATGTTGGTAATTTCCAGTCTTGAATATTTTCTCAAAATTTTCAGAAATAATTAATTATTTATTTTTAGCATTACCACTACTGGAAGATTTCTTCTTAGTAAAGTATCTTATTATCTTGTCCATCAGGAATTCTAGTATATATTGTCAAGGATTTATTCCTACCTTACCCTTCAGGCTTTACAAGCTTTATGGATACCTGACTTAAGGATTACTCCCTGATAGAACTACTTTCTTTTCTTTTGAACAAGAGAATATGATCTATTTAGCTTAAAAGAATTTATTCAGTAAATGGTTCTGATTCCACTTACGAAGCGAGTATTGATCTTTGTTTTTCAAAAGCTTTTAAAGATTGCTTTAATCTTCATAGGGTTGGTATAACAAATCAAATTTTAAAGATTTGATTGATATCTGGATTTTTGAATTGATTCTCAGCAAAGAAAATATGATCTTTTGTAGATTTGATTTTCTTTTTTAATTTTTTCAAATAATTTACGTTTTGAGGCATGATATAATCAATAGGAAGATTGAAGATATAAAATAAAATACTTACAAGATTCTTGAGGATTCTTGAAGATAAACAATGCTTCAGGAGAGAAACAAGCTTTGAAGGAGAATATAAAACTTTTATTGCATAAAATTTTTCGTAATCAATACAAAGGAGAACACCTCCTTAAATAGCACTAGATTGTGCATTATTACATGACTTAATATTCTTACTATACATGATAAAAACACGTTGTTGCATTATTGTACCATTAAATAATGCAACCACTACTGACATGTTGCATTATTGTACCATTAAATAATACAACCACTACTGACATGACATAAAGTAAAATAAAAGCTAATTGGACACACATATTCCACAAACAAACAAAGATAAATTGGCCTTCAGTCCCCAGCCGTCGATTTTTTTTGTGTTCAGTCCCTGGGTACTTTTTTAATACTACATTTCCACATGAAGTGTACCACATTTTCACATGAAGTGTACCACATTTTGTATGACATAGTACCACAATTTTGTGGGTAGGGAGTGAACCCAAAGAAATATTTTGATTGGGGAGTTTTCACCAACTTCCCCAACAAACAACTTAGAATTTGTTCTAAAAAATAATTAAAAATTTTAATTAAAATTTATTTATCTAATGAAAAAAATAATTATTTATTCTTTAAAATTTTAATAAACAAAATAATATATAATTTTTTAGCTATATTTTTTTATTAGTAACAGTCCACTATACTAAGATAAAAATATCGATTTAATGGCACATGAATGTTATCCTTATTTAAGTGTTATATCATATAACATAAGAAATTTTTTATAATAATATTTAAAATTTAAATATATTTATTATATTATACCCATAATTTTAATAAATTTTCAAATACATTTGCAAAAAAATAGAAATAATTATATCACGTAATTAAATTTTTGCATATATTAAATGTTTAATTATAAATATGTTAATAAATATGAATTTTTTTCGATTTTATTTTGAAAATTTAAATCTGAATTTGAAGTTTTTTGAAAATATAAAATATATTTAAACATCTGCATTTTGATGAGTAAATAAAAATCTTTTAGAATACTTATAACCCAATAATTTTTAGAGAGAGTATTTTTCATATTTTATTAAAAATTTAGTATTATATATTATTTTTTAAATAAAATTTTAATATTAGAGTCACTTATTTACCAAAAATTCTACTTAAAAATATGAAATAAAAGCATGCATATTATTTAACATTCATTTAGTGTCGTATTATTTAATACATTCATAGGGTGTTTATATCTGTTCGAGATTAGATAGTCAGAATTTCAAAAATTCGGCAAAGATGCGGTCGTGGATGAAAGTAGCCAAAATTTTTCCTGCGGGAGGAGAGGAGGGAAAATTTTGGTGCAAAAATAGTCTTATTTCACATAACTTGATGAAATATTTATAGACTTTGATTCTGATCATATCAGGAATCCCACTTTAATTAGGATTTGAAATCCTAATCCCTTTAGAACTTCTTTTTCATTAATTAATTAAAATGTTCATGTTGTATATATCTACTCTTGATAATGCATGATATATGTATGCATGTATATATCTCATTCATATAATGAAATTTAGAAATTTCGAAAATCAAAATTTTCACTGATCCATTTTTGCTAATTACCAATTTTGTGGAGTCATTCACCAAAACAAGAAGTTTCACTCTCTTATACCCTTCGAACAACGGTAAAACGATCGTTTTAATTGAACACTAAATCAACAATACATTTAATAACTCGTAAAACTCCACATAATCATGTTGACTATAAAACACATAAATATGTCTAAAACATAATTTTTATGTTAACGTAGTATGTTAATGAATTGTAACATACATATACCTCTCGAACAATAGTAAAACTCTCACTTTAATCTCATCGGCCTAATAATGATAAAATAAATCGAATAATTCCATAATTCTCCAACAAAACTAAAATGATCCAACTAATTTTCAAAAATTACTAAAGTTGAATTTATTTGCTAAAATCCAGAACGACACTTGACATTTAATGAGTGAGATTCTGGTTATTTTTCCTTTAACAGGAAAAGTACTATGGACGTGTCAACAGTCAACACCGCACTTCGACCACCAGTTTTGGATGGATCCAACTACAATATTTGGAAAGTCAAGATGAGGGTCAACATAAAATCTATTGAAGAAAGAGCATGACAACGTCTTATAGATGGTTGGACTACACCAAAGATTGTTGATGAAGATGACAGTTTGATTAAACTAGAAAGTATATGGAACACTGATGAAGTCCAAGTTTTTAACTTCAACTCAACGGCGCACTCAATGACATCTTCACGTCAGCTGACATAAATATGTTCAATCTAATTACTAATTGTGTCTGTGTCAAAGATGCATGAGAAATCCTTCAAAAACACTGCGAATGCTCTGACAGTGTGCGAAGAACCACCTGTGGCCTTTTGAGGAGCGGGAGAAATTGTTGGAATTCTATGAAAGAGTCTCGGGAGTTCTACTTGTGCGGTGGGTGTATGGGGCTTGTACCGCCTATCGCAATGGTGTGGGGCGTCAGAGGTTGTTTCCTCGTGGCCAACTCGAAGGGGTTGAAGTTTGACGCAGAGCTTTTTGGTTGTTAAGTTATATCAGCACTGAGCAACATCCAACAGCTCCAGTCGGTTTGCACTAAAATGGCTCTGAATACAACAGAGGGCGTTGAGCCTCCAGTCGACTTTCCAAGATCGACGGATCAGCATGAGATTGTCAGGAATGAAAATTCCCATTGAGAATGCTAACAACCGAGTTTGAAAATTTGAGAATGGGAGTAACATAATATATTACTACTTATGATTGACGACGGCGTGATATTGCAAATGAAGCCTTTATTCTTGGTGATCCTATTACTGATGAAATAATAGTCGGTAAGGTGTTAAGTTTACTTCCAGAACGATTTAACATAAAGATATGTGCAGTCGACGAAGCCAAAGACACCATCTTCGTGAACTCCAACTTTTGAGACCAGCTATTTCAACATGGCATTAGAGACGAGAGATCAGAGGTTCAAGATTCCTGGATCCCAATTCCTTTATATTTCATTGACTGGGCGTTAGGTGGCCATCAAAGTGCTGACATTGGGAACTTCAAATGATCATCAAAACAAAATCAAATCTTGACTCTACCCAGTCTTACTCGCTAGTTTCTCAGTTCTAGACTAAAATCACTTTTACGAAAAGGTTACAAGCACGCAATTTTGGGACAAATATCAGGCAATTAGTTTTCATGAGTCAAGACTGGACATCAAAATTTATTACGTGATGAGTAAAGCTTGTTTGTATTTCAGAAAAATGAATTGAAAAACCGTTCACTTGATACAGAGTTTGTGTCTTGTATATATTCTTGTATTAACTACTTGCACATGGCTTGTTAACCAACCAACCGACTAACTACTAGTAAGTTTGTATATCTAATATCCCTCCCTCAAGATGTACTATAAATGTTTTTGATAGACATCTTGGAGAGTAAAAAAGAGAGAGTGGATGATGGCAATGGCTTGGTGAACATATCCGCTAGTTGTGTAGCCGATCGAACGGGGAGCAGCTTGATGGAGCCATCTAGGATCCGGCCTCGAACAAAATGACAATCTATTTCTATGTGCTTGGTTCTTTCATGGAACACGGGGTTATGAGCAATGTGTATGGCCGATTGACTGTCACAAAACAAGGTGGCTGGCTGAGAGGCATGAACGTGAAAGTCGCGAAGGAGATGAATGAGCAAAAGTATTTCACTAGTAGTGCTCGCCAAGGCTCGGTATTCCGCTTTTGTGGATGAACGTGAAATTGTGGCTTCTTTCTTGGCTTTCCAGGAGATCAAGGCATCACCAAGGAAAATACAAAAGCCAGTAACAGATTTTCTGGTATCTGGACATGATGCCCAATCTGCATCAGAGAAGGCACGTAAATGAGTGGATGATGAGGCTGAGAAAAACAAGCCCTGACCCAGTGTTCCCTTGAGATAGCGTAACAGGTGATGTATAGCATGTAGATGAGGTGTGCGTGGCTTAGACACGAACTGGCTGAGCTTGTGTACTGCAAACATGATGTCCGGGCGAGACAAAGTGAGATAGAGAAGACGTCCAATGAGACGTCGATATTGTGAAATATCTGGCAGCGGCTCTCCATCAGTGTTGTTAATGTGAAGTCGTGGTTCCATTGGTGTTGAGGTTGGTTTACTAGCCAAGAAACCAGTGTCCTCTTAACAATTTAAGAGTGTATTGGCGTTGAGATAGACAAATACAATTTGTGACCCGGCAATTTCAAGACCAAGAAAGTATTTAAGGGAGCCCAAGTCCTTGAGTTTAAAATGCCCCCGAAGGTGAGTCTTTAATGCTTGAATAAGACTAGTGGATGGTCCTGCGATGATAATATCATCGACATAAACCAGCAACGCAATAAAGGAAGACACCATGCCTTTAGTGAACAACGTATGATCGGATTGTGACTGAGTAAAACCAGATTGCAGAAGAGCATGGGAGAACTTTGTGTACCACTGCCGAGATGCTTGACGAAGTCCATAAATCGACTTGTGAAGCTTGCATACAAGTTTGGGCGATGAAATGTTAGCTGGAACTTGAGTGGTATAGGCTAGAGGTAAGTCCATATAGACTTCCTCCAACAAGTCACCATTGAGAAATGCGTTGTTGACGTCTAGCTGGGCGAGGCACCATTGTTTGCTGGCCGCAAGGGCTAATAATACTTTGACAGTAGCTAATTTAGCCACGGGTGAAAACGTTTCAAAGAAATCAACACCTTCTTGTTGTGTGTATCCTTTGGCTACAAGACGGGCTTTATGTCAATCAACTGACCCATTGGAAGTATACTTAATCTTGTAAACCCATCGACAGCCGATGTCATGTTTACCTGGTGGTAGGGGAACCACGGACCATGTGTGATTTGCTTCCATGGCATCAAGTTCATCTTTCATGGCTGCTTGCCATTGGGGGAGATGTTTGGCTTGATGAAAAAATTGTGGTTCAAATTGTGAGGACACATTAAGTGTGAGATTTCTATATGACGGTGATAGGGAGTCATAAGAGATGTAGGAGCTTAAAGGATGAGGAGACTGAGAACTCAGCTAGGCCTTTGATTGCAATAAGTTGCAATGGTAATCACGAAGGTAAGAAGGAGGTTGAGAGTTCCTGGATGATGTGTGCTGTGGCATGGAAACTGTTGGAATTGAAGCCGGAACAAGTGGCGAAGTGGTGTTGTTTGAATCATTGGATGCTTGGGGATCGACCAATGCTGGAATGACAGAGTCAGGGTTCGGTGTATCCAACGATAGCGGGAGAACCACCTCAGGAAAGGGATCAATATGAATCTTGGACAAGAGTGTTTCAAATGGGAATGTAGTCTCATGAAATGTGACGTCCCGTGAAATAAATTTTTCTTTTGTATTGATGTCCAGCAGCTTGTATCTTTTGATATTGGAAGGATAACCCAAGAAAACACACGCACGAGCTCTGGGAGAGAACTTGTCACGATGAGCAGCCAAAGTAGAAGCAAAGGCTAGACATCCAAATGTGCGCATTGAGGAATAGTCGAATGCTTTGTGATAAAGTAGCTCATAAGGAGACTTGTTGTGGGTTGTATAGGATGGTACCCGATTGATCAAATATGTTGCTGTCAACACACACTCGTCCCAAAATTCAGCATCTATATGAGATTGGAAGAATAAAGCTCTAGCAACATTAAGAAGATGGTGATGTTTTCTCTCAACCACAGAATTCTGTTGTGGTGTCTGGACGCATGATAGCTGATGAATGATGCCTCTTGCCACGCACAATTTTGTGAAAGCAAGTTCTTTTGCATTGTCTGTACTAAATGCTTTGATCTTTTTATGAAATTGAGTGCTAACCATAGTGTAAAATCGGGTGACAACTCTATAAGCATCGGACTTGTGTTGCAGCAAAAATACCCACGTAAATCGAGTGCAATCATCTACCAAGGTTAGGAAATATCGTTGATTATTTATTGTTGCAACATTGTATGGTCCCCAAATATCACAATGGACAAGATCGAAAGGAGAATCAGACATGTTATGATGAGATATAAATGCAAGTCGTCTTTGCTTAGCTATTGGACAAATGACGCAAGACTTACACTTATCTAAGTGTGCTTCATTGTATTGTAGCTGGTCTTTTAAGGTATGTAGTACCTTAATAGATGGGTGTCCAAGACGACTGTGCCATGTCTCCACCGAAATCTGATTGATAAAAATGTTCTTAAGGCCCGAGCTTGTATCCAGAACATAGAGTCCTTCGATTTTCCTACCTTTGCCAATCATCTTCCTCGTGATCACCTCCTGGACAACGAATGAATTGTGATAAAAACTGATCATAGATTTAGTATTGGCGAGAAAGGAGCTGACAGACAATAGATTAAACTTGAAGCGTGGTATAAACATGACATCCTCAAGAGTCAAATATTCACTAAGCGTAATGCTGCCGCAAAATTTAACCTCAATGCTTGTGTGATTAGGTAGGGTAACGGTGGAGCCAGTGACAGGTTGTAGGGAGTTAAACAATGATGCATACGAGCAAATATGTCTGGATGCTCCGGAGTCAACAATCCAACACGACGGAGAAGATAAACCATTATGAGCATATGTGGATAAGCATATACTTGTGGTGTGGACTGTTGCTGAATTACTGACAGAATTAACATGTTTGTCAAGTGAAGAAAGCTGATGATCAAATATTTGTCTCAACTGATGCAGCTGCTCATTGTTGAATCCTTGAAGAAGGTTATGAGATATACCATCATTTGTGGGAACATGATCTGAGGAACCGCGTTTTTCAGATACTTGGTTTGCATTAGCTGCTTTGTATAGAGGCGTGGGTGTTCCTCGAAGTTTAGAGCCTGGAGGATATCCATGAATCTTATAGCACGTGTCCACTGTGTGGCCATGAATATTGCACTTGGTACAAAATGGTCTTTCCTTGGGAAACTTCGGTGGCCCTCGACCTTGAGCATGTCTCTGTGGTTGATCATTCTTGAATGCGAATGCCATGTCCCCTGTAGAATTATTTGGGGTTGTAAAGTGTGTACCAATTGTTCTCTGCCTTTCTTCTTGAACAACCAAGGAGAAAGCTCGGTTGATGGGAGGAAGCTGATCAAGCAATAACACTTGACTTCGAATTTGGACAAAAGAATAATTAAGTCCCATAAGAAAAGTCATGATATATTCCATTTGAATGTGATCATCCATTTTCTATACCCCTTCACAAATGCATTTACAACAGCTACACATCGGACGAAAATTATTCGATTCTTCCCATAGAGCCTTGAGTTTTGTGAAATATACACTTACAGAAAGTTGTTCTTGACGCAAGTTCACGAGATCACGTCTCAATTGAAATATTCTGGGCCCATCACTTTGTTGAAATCTCTCCTTGAGATCATCCCATATGTTGGCTGCGGATTCGGAGAACAGAATGCTTGCAGAAATATCTTTGGATACGGAATTGAGGATCCAAGATATTACGATGTTGTTGTTTCTAGTCCAGAAACCCAGTAGATGCGTATCTGTCTCTGATGGTTTCACAATTGTCCCATCCACAAAACCCAGCTTGTTCTTGACTGATAGGACAATTCTCATGGCTCTGCTCCAAGAGGCGTAATTGTCTCCAGTCAGAGATTGCGATACTAACGTGAGACCCGGATTATCTGAATGATGCAGGAAGTAAAGACTCATTGGATCGTCTATGACGGAATGACTGCCCAGCCAAGGAAATTCGGACTGATTTCCAGGTGCCATGAAAGATACAGCTCATATTTTACCGAAGGTAGATGATGAAGAAGCTGTTCGATCTGGAGGGAAAAAGAAACTCACCAAGCGCAGACGATCAGTGCATAGAAACCGAAAGTCGAAGCCTCGATTGACATTTCCGGCGCGGAAGCTCTGATACCATATTACGTGATGAGTAAAGCTTGTTTGTATTTCAGAAAAATGAATTGAAAAACCGTTCACTTGATACAGAGTTTGTGTCTTGTATATATTCTTGTATTAACTACTTGCACATGGCTTGTTAACCAACCAACCGACTACCTAACTAGTAAGTTTGTATATCTAATAAAATTTCTTCAAAAATAAAAATCCAGAAACAAAAAACCTTCGCCCTTGAGCTTGTTCCAAGCGGCTTCTAGTCCGCTGGTGAGCTGCCCGAACATTTCTGCTCTGACAATGCAAGGCCGAACTTCCCTTCCAAGATTATCATCGCCCCTTAAATTTATCACTCCCCATACCTCTCTCTGCATAAAATTCCAAAAACATAACAACAAAACACGATAATACAACTTCAACAACGACAAATGTAGTTGCAGGACTTCTGATGTAGTTGCAGGAGCAATTTGAGCCCGTCCAAGAAGAGCAGTACTTGGGTAATCTGGGGCTCTGTAGGAGCGGAGCAATTTGGGGATTGAGGGGGAAGAAATGGCGGGAAGTAACGGTCGAGAACTGTACGGAGGCCTCCATTGTAGGAGGGTAAGAGAGCTCGGATTTTTATCTGCTTGTGATTGTGATAAGCCACTTTACTTTATCTTTGTTTCGGTTCCACTGCGTCGCGGCCTACCACAATTACCATACACCCTCTATTTATTTTTTATTTCTTAAATATTTTTAAATAGAGTAATGTAAATATAATCGATGAATTTGATTTGGAATAAAAATTTCGATTTGACGAAGAATTTGAAAGTTTTCAAATTCTCAAGATCTGAAATTCACGACAATTACGATCGAAATTACATAATTTGATATGAAATAGATTAAAAATTAATTCGATTTTATATCAAGTACAAAAACGAACAAGTAATTGTATGTTTTAAATCATAAAATATAAGTAAAAGATTAGATGTTAGAATTTTTGTGAATACCGGAAACAACAATGTGGAATTAATTTGCTTTTACAATTTAGAATTATTTTCTTACATTAATTTTTCAAAAAAAAAAGATAAATAAATTTTCACTATCTTTTTCCAAGAATAGAATTTCAAAATTATTGAGTGATTACTCAAAAAATAATTAAGTCGGTAATAAAAATTATTTATAGTTTATATGACCAGATTAATATAAATAACAATTCTAGCTTAAAAAATTTCTCTTATAACCATTTTCTCAAGCATATTTTTTTATATCCAAAATAAAATAATTTATCACTATTTTTTTCTAAAAATATATATTTTCAACACATTTTTTCAGAATATTACCGAACTTGATTTAGAAATTAAATTGATTAAAATCTAACCAAACATTGGAGAGGCTTCAAATACNACAACCAAATACAATAGTTTAGAGTATATCATAATTTGTTCTTTAAAAATAATTTTTAAAAATGTTTTTATTCACTACAAGAAAATTTACCTTCAACAACACTCAAAAGATAACGGTTTTATTCGAAAACCGTTGTGTTCTTACTTTTAACAACGATTTTTGTTAATTAGCTTGTTTTTCGGACAAACGACAACGGTTTTAGACAACTGTTGTGGATTAGCGTGTCTTTTTGGAGCAACGACAATGATTATAGGGAACCGTTGTTGATTAGCATGTTTTTTTGATAGATTTATTAAACTGTAAAAGTACTTTTTTTTACTGAAAAAATTAACGACGGAAACTATATCAAAAACCGTCGCTAATTAGCGACGGAAATCTTATCATAAACTGTCGCTAATTAGCAACGGTAAAAACTGTCGCTAATTAGCGACGCAAATGATGGCTACGACAACGGTTTTTAACTGTTGTCGTTGAACGCACTTTCAACAACACCCTCAATTACAATAGTTTTAAATGGCTACGATCCGTTGTCGTTTAGCGTTTTTGTTGTAGTGATTAGATGAACTATTTTTCAAAGAATGGAGATTATAGATGATCGGCCTCTCACAGTAAGCAGAAAGGTAAAGGAGGAGCTAGCAAGGAGCCAACTTGAAAGCAACTCCAAATCAAATGATAGTTCAATATAACATAGTTGTTGCATATACAAAACCAAATCAAATTTGACAAAAGGAATAACATCACCTCCATGCTTCTACCTGCTCGAGTTATTTAGATCGAGTAACTCGTCCTGGAATTCATTTTCTTGATTCTTTCCTGATACCGTTTGATTTACTTGGCCTCGGTTGAGTCAATGCACTTACCTTAACACCTTCAAGAAAATTCGGACCATTTTCATCAGGTTTCTCAATGGAACTTAGAAATTTATGAGTTCTGTTTCCAGTTTTCGAGTCAGCTTGAGGGAAAAAGCTGATAGTATGATTTGAGGGTGGTTCTCTGGCCTCTAAATCTTTCGGCCTTGGCATGATTTTATGGCAATCTTCATCTGAAAGCTCGAGTTGGGGCGTTGGACCGATTTCTACTGAATAGTCTTTTCTTTCTCTCAAGGTTTTAAGTATGAGAGTTTTGAGAAAATTCATTACTTGGACTGCAAACATCAGTGCTGTGAGAGGATCAGACATCTGCATCAAGCAATGAATTATATCCAGAAGAAACTTTCCTTTTACATTTGATGCAATACGGGTAATCACGGCTCACCTGTGTCATGTTCGGAGCAAAAACCATAGCTATGTTTCGAGCATTCATTTTGTTCAAATGCTCCATCGTAACAACATCGGCCATGAGATTTTTAGACCAATCCAACAGTGCAGCTTCGGTTGGTGGTAGTTGCCTCACAAGCTGAGTGTACTCATCTTCAGACTGTGCCTGCATTACATGATCTGTAGACAAAGAATCTAATACTCTTGTAGGAAGTTCTCTAAACCAAGCCTGCGATAAATCGACATCTAGAGTTAACGGTAATGATCAGATTCATTGTCTGTAAGCACCAGCAAAATACATGTGAAAATGTATACAGATAAAAGTGATGGGAAATCTTTCAAATTAGATCGTCTCGATCATATAACCATATCTGATCATAGAGCATCTTCCACGATCGAATGCAAACAAATGAAACTGCAGATTTAAAACGCAAGAGTTGCAGTGAACTACCTTGATTAGACCTGCTAAGCAATGAACATCAATGTCATCTGGAATCACTCCATTATTTAGTTGCTCCCTCACATACTCTTCCCGACTATTTTCAGGGTTAATTCTGAAGATTCCTTCCATCTGCAAATTGGAGTAAAAGAAATTAGGTGGTCTTAATTTGAATTCATCTATAAAATACTTGGACCAGCATTCGTTTCAGACAATAAAAAAGGCTTTCCGAAAAAAAATTACCGGGTTGTGTTACCTTAAGGCCACCTTGTGAATACAAGCGCCGTTGCATCATTAGCAGGATCGCAGGCACGCAATTACCTCTAGAATCGAATGAAAGTTGCATGGACTCCGTGGAAACTCCAAAAACTCTTGTGCTACATGAAAGGAAATTTTAGTCCTTAAACTGGCATTAGTTCATGATGTCTCCTGACTTCACTCAGAGTCGACACAAAATTTTAATGCTAAGAATCCAGGTACTAAAACATATTAATAACAGATACTGATAGATTTATTTCCATCGCCAGGAACATTTTTCTGTTATCAGACTACAGAATCAAGCAAACTTCAAATTTGTGAGTATCTGTTATCTTCCATTTTACTCATTTATGATGGTTGAGGTAATTAAAGAAATAATTATGTATCTTATTAAAGGTCAACTGTTTTTTGTACATACATTCAATGCCAGAATTTTAATGCAGATGGTACAATGAAAGAACATAAGAACTTTTTTTCTGCAGATTAGTTCAAGAAGAACAAAAGCACCTCAGATGTTTCTTGCAACCCCAATTTCTAAAAACACTCAAAAGAACACTTGGAAAATAAACGGCGATCATCATTTCATAAGTTGCTGATGTAGCAGAGAATCCATGGACCCCAGGTCAAGAAATAAAGAAGAAAAGAAAAGAACCTGTAAAATACTAAACTACAGAAAGAAACCATTACAATAAAGTAAATGTAGCATATCTTACATAAAATTTCTCAGAGCCAAAAACAGTAAAAACTTTGCACAGCCCATCACAACAAATGGAACACATATAATCAAAATCTGAAAAAGAAGAAGAAGAAGAATTACCAACCTTGCACTAGGAGGCCTCCTGGGGACTTGAGGTTCAAATTCAACAGGCAGTCCAAGAAACCCATTGAATCTATCAAACGTAACATGCGCAACATGCTTCACATTTGTAGGCCACCCAATCTCCATCATATGCTTCTCCTCTGCACCACTTGTAGTACTACTACAACCCACCAAAGATTTCCTAAAAACGGTCACCAAGAGATCCAAAACAGACACCTGATCCTCTTCTCCTTCTCCTCCTCCTCGTATCTGTCGATTTCTTCCGGGAAAACTTACGGCACCACTACTGGCAATGGAGCTAGAAGATGAAGGCAGACGCGGTGGGGAACACATTAGCTCCGTCATGATTCGCTCCTTTTTCAAGTTTTGATTGATTTGAAATGTCGGTAATGAATGTTGTGTGAGTTTCAAGATCGGGTTTTTATGGGGTTTCATGGAGGACAAGAACTGGCAGAGTTTGGTGGGAGGCTTAATTCTTGAATTTAGTGCGTGGGGATTGGATTTTTAATGGTGGTTGGGTGTGAGAAAATGGAACAGATTTTTTACCTTCAAATGAATGGGAATTTGGTTTAGAGTTTGATTGAAGGAATGGTTTGCGGAAGGTGGTGGCATCTGAACATCATCGTCTTTATTTTCACCTTCTACATTGCTCTATATATTATTACACACACACTGCTGATTGTAATAATAAAAATGTATGTGTATATATATATATATATATATATATATATATGTTCCACGACCTCTCAGTATTCCCGGGCCAGTCGCTCATAACCTCGATTTTTAGAAACCATTTACGTGACCGGTTAATGTAATACTAATATACCGACGTACGCGTTGCGTGTATGTATAATATTTTTAATAATTCATGTTGTTTATATTTAAATGAGGATCAAAATATAATTATAAGAAATAGTAAACGATTACACTCTTATTTTGATAAATGAATTAAAAAAATAAATAGAAAAAAGAAAGAAAAAAATATAAGCAAGAATTGAATCTGTAATTTGATAATTAAGAAACAAATACTCTATCCACCAAGTTCCATGTGACTTGCAATAAAATTTTAACAGTTTATCAATATATATAATTATTAAAACAGATCATGACACCAAAAGTTAGTTACTCTAAGTGTCTCAAACTTAATAATATAGTATATATATTCTCAAACTTAATAATATAGTGTATATATATATATACACACACACACACATACATACATACATACATTTAATGTTTAATTTTTTATTAAAAATTGTTTGACATATTTTTTAATCAGTTTGTATCGTATAAAAAAGAAAAATATATCATTAATTTTAAATTTGAATCAATTATAAAAAAAAATTATTGGAGAAATAAAAAAAAAAAGTACAAGAAAAATAAGATATTTAGATAAAATAAATAAATATTGCTTAGACAGTAGCCTAAACACCTAAATAATAGGCGATGAGTGGTCGTCCGTCTACCGTTTTTTACAAGACGGCCCAATACATATTCAAATCAAAACTAATATTTAAAAGGTGATCGAAGTCTATCCGGCAGAAAAGTTACAAAAAATTTGAGACGAAGTCAGTTCGAGAATTTGAATGTCTTCCAAACATGTATTATATTGAAGCTACTTTTTTCAAAGTTTCAAAATCCTTAAATCCAAACAATAAAATGTTTTATAATTAATGTTATAAAACAACGTTTATTTTCTTTTACATAAATAAATAAATGGAATCTTAGCACAAAGTAGATACATGTTACATTTCCGAAACAAATTGAAAACTTTTTTGCATGAATTAATGTTAAAACCAATATATAGACATCAGCGGGAACCTGGTAAGCCGCTTTAATATTAATTTTCAGCTACCGTAGTTGAGCATTTGTTACTTGGAAAATTTTAACTCGGGCTTTTTGAATCTTTCATCGAGTTCGAGTGGTTCGAGCATCTTTTCGGTTTTGTTCGTTGTTCAAGTAATATCTTTTTAAGCAATGGTTTTTATAAGATTGAACTTTATCGAGTAAGTTCGAGCTCGACTCGTTGAGCATGTATTAATTCGAGTGCACTTCTAGTTTTATGCAACAATTTGTGAAAGTATTTGCGGTTATATTTACAATTTGTATGGTGTAGAAGATTTGGATGGTTTTTCTTATACACTTATATTTAACCTCTACATGGAGTAAAACTCACTCAATGTAAATATGATGCAAATGCGGTAATAAAAAAGGATTTTGCAATAATTTTAAGAGTAGGTCTCTTGTCAGACGGTCTCACGAATCTTTATCTGTGAGACGGGTCAACCCTACCGATATTCACAATAAAAAGTAATACTATTAGCATAAAAAGTAATAATTTTTCATGGATGACCCAAATAAGAGATCCGTCTCACAAAATACGACCCGTGAGACCGTCTCACACAAATTTTTGCCTAATTTTAATTATCTACTTGGAAAAAAAAAACATAATAAAATAATTAGATATAATGAGATTAAATCCTACTTATTCGATGTTACCCTTTTCTTTGATATCTTAAAAATACTTTATGACCATATATCAATTAATTTTTTTTAAAAAAAATACATCTAAAAATAGTATTAACAAAAAACAATCAATAATAATAACTAAAAATTTTGTTTCTTTTTAAAATTTAAATATTTTTTTCCAGTTTAATATATATACCTTTAAATAAAAAATAATCACAATTTTTTTAAAAAAAATAAAATAAAATTTTACTCCAGTACTGATATAGTCTAGGAAAATATTTACAAGTTATAAAGGTTAAATTATAATAATTTCGTGGATTTTTTGCAATGATAAATTAAACAACGATTTATTGGGGGTAAATTTTTTATTATTAAGAAAAAAAAAATTAAAGGCAGTGTCGTTATTTTGGTTTGGATACGGACTGTTGGACGATTTTACGAACGAAAGCAGATTAGGAAAAGCAAAAGTGTCAATTCATTTTCCCAACGGGAAGGTCTTCCAACATAGTAAGCGTGTCAATATATTACTGTTCAAAATTTGAACTCCCAACAGTGGATTAACAAAATTGTATGATAAAATCAATCTAACCGACCCGAGCCCATTTACGAAAGGTGGGCTCGCCCCTATCTGCTACACTTAAATCGTGATAAGAACCAAACACATCTCATACAAGGTATGATCCTCCAATTCTACAAATATTAGGTCCATCTCGTGATTCTAGACATGTACCTGTTACTATCACTTAGCACTACTTTTATGGCACACTTAAGTTTTGCATCAATACTGACTTAAGCATCGGAGAGGTTACACAGGAAACATATTCGATGCCCACTAATTTATGTTCATCTGTGTAGATCAATTCCAAAATTTTTATTTGGTCCGCATTAAACCAACAAAAAGTATTTCACTCACGGGACTAAACTCAAGATAAAATTTCTTGTTATATTAGATCCATAAGCTCTGCCCCGACCCCTCAACTTTTAAAGCAGAATGAACATTAGTAAGTAGAGCTGTCAATTCAGATTAATCTGTCGGGTTGGTCCAACCCGTCAACAAATTTATGTGAGTTAGGTTGAAAATTCCTAACCCATTTAAAGACAGGCCAACCCGCGACGGGTCAGGTTGGCCCACGGTTTGATATTATATAAATGTGTGTGTGTATTTTTGTAGTAAAAGTTGGTGAATATTTTTACTAATTATTTTAGAAGTCTAAAATAAAAAATTAATAATTTTGTTAAGATTTTTTCTATAAATTTTTATTCATCAATAATCAAATTCAAATAATTATATTATTTTTTTATGAGTTAGCTCGATTTTTTGATGGGTTATCCCATGGGCCAACCCGCGCACCTGTCTTGAGTTTGGTTGAATATTTCTCAACACGCCATGAGTCATGTTTTGGCGGCCAACGCGACCCAACACATGTTGGCCCGTTCGACATCTCTATTAATAACTTACATTATAAACGACAATACTTTTTATAGTTCGTCAACCAAATAAATTTCGAGCAATTTTATTTCAGAATGACCATTAATAAGTTATAGTATAAAGTTATGATACTATACTTGGATCCGAATTCAAATGTACACGAAATCAGCCGTTGCATCAATTCCACATTAAATCCAAATATGAAATCTAGTTAATTATTAGCTTTATAGACTTTCAAATATGAACCGAGACAAGAACAAAGACATTTTAGAAAAAGTTAGAACTAGAAAAACTTTAAAGTCTTTGGGATTGGAAAGAACCTGTGAAAAATTGGTTGAAGGCAATTTGCAGATTTGTGATAATAACAGAGATTTTTGCATACAATTTGCGTAAATTTTACATAATATTTTCTTAAACCATGACACTATTCTTAATGGTAAAATTTAATATATATCATATGATATATAACATAAATTCCTTCTTTCGTGTGTTAAGATCGTTAGCTCTACCGTTACGTAAAAATCTATGTAGGGGAGAATTTCGTGATAAAATGTATGTAAATTATATTTCAAAGCATCAAAGTGAAATTGATTCTAATTCGAAAATTTTAAATTTAGAAAGAAAAAAAAATCAGTTGTCAATGTTGACTACAATTATACTAATGATTAATATGGGCAGATGTTGTAGTTTTCGATAAATTTGGATTTAGTCAACCTGTATTAAGAAAAAATGCGTAATGCGAGTTGTGTTGCGATTTAAACGATCCATATAAAGACGGGTAAAAAAGATTTAATCCATTGGGTTATGATTTGGAACAGGTTGAGTTGACACATCATTGTTATGTGGTTGTGTTAAATATGAGAGAATGTATTATAATTATAAGTATATAAATATATATAGATGTGAGTGAATAAAATCGTAGTCAATACCTTGTATTTACAGATGCATGAGGGGTTAGTTACTTTATAGGAGTATGATTCTTGTTAGGGTATAATTCTACCTGAGATAGGAAATATCAGATTATAAGACTCCTTATCCATGGCGATTAGAACTCTTGATTGCGGTTATGACTCTTGCCTTATCTTGATGAGATTTGATCGAATCGCCTATTTATCAGGACCTCTTATTTATCGACGAGAATGTATTCACATTCCTTAACTGCATTAGAGCCAGGGCTTCCGGACCACCTGAGTGTTCTAGGTCGGCTATAAAATGGGTAGTGTCTTCTATTAAATTAAAATAGTCATACCTCGGGACTTATGTCGGCCAAGGTGTTTGATTTTAGTGGCTTTCTGTTCAACTCGTACTTTTTCCACATTACATTTCTGGGCTACTCTCTGATCCCCTTTCGGTTCTCTGACTGAAAACTTGATTTTCTGATGTAAGGCTGAGGTCACTGCCATGAAAGTGGTCACGGCTGGTCGGCCCATGATGGCATTGTACGGGGAGTCAACAATTACAAAACCAATAATCAGTGTCTTCCTTGTGTGGGCTTCCCCAAATGTGAATGTCAAGTTTATCACTTCTACATGTCGAATGGAGTGTCCAATAAATATGACCAGTGAAGTGAGCACTGGTTCAACTTTGTATTCTCCCAAATCCACTGTTTCTTGGAAGAGCACGTTCATCAAACTCCTAGAATCGACAAATATCCAAGCTATTTCAATATGCCATCATGGCTCGGACAACCAGAGCATCGTTGTGTGGGTCGGATAATCCGGACAAGTCAAGTCCGCAAATCCGAATGATATAGGAGGCCATGTTCGGACTTTTCCCTAGTGATTTCCATATTTATTAGCTTTCTGCTAGTTTTCTTTCATGCATGGTTGGATTCCCCATCATTGGGTCCTTCAGATATCATATTTATGACTCCCCGAGGTGGATGACATTGTCACTGGTCACACTCATGCTGATTTTGTTCTAGGGGTGGGTGTTGTTCCTTTCGGGGCTCACTTCTTCTTCTTCTTCTTCTTCTTCTTCTTCTTCTTCTTCTGTCTCTGTGGTCGGGACCTTCTCTAGCCCTTTTAGGGAGTAGGTAGTTCGACCCTTGTTGTGTTAGGATTTCTTTCATTTCTGCATCTTGTTGGACTATGCGTTGTATCTCATTATGTAGATGTTTACATCCATCAATGTTATGCCTGTAATCCTCGTAGAAGTTGCAATATATGTATGACCTGTGTCACTGAGACACCTGATCACTTCCTCGAGGTCTCTGTATAAGGTATTTGTTCTCACATATTTGGAGGGCTCTGAGCTTACTAACCTTAAGCGTGGTGCATGTGGCGAACTAGCCCAAAGGCTCCGGACGAGCTAATCGGTCCGGGGGAAGAGTCTAGCTGATAGGCTTAGGTTTTTAGGACTGCTGGGTGGATCCCTCCGTCAATGGGCTCGGGCGAGCTACACTTCCTCAGATTAACGTACTTGTTATCCTGGGCAAGTAGTTCATTGTAAGTATTAACCGACTTTTTTATCAATGACTTTAGGAAATACTCCGTAGTAAGCCCCTGCATGAATCCACATATCCATAGGTCAGACGTGGCAGAGGGCACTTCAATGACCACAACGCTGAAACTTCTCATGTATGCTTGTAGGCTCTCGTGTTATCGTTGTCTCATGGAAAAGAGAATGAAAGGAGTAATAGGATGTTCCCTGCTGATGGCGAACCGATGGAGGAAGTCTCGGCTAAAATCCTGGAATGTACTGATGTCCCCGAGCTGGAGCATATTGAATCACTGCTGGACCGACCCTATTAGGGTTGTAAGGAAAACCTAGCACTTGATAGGTTTTGAGGACTAGTGTAGGAACGCGGCATTTTCGAACTGGAGTCTCCCTTCCCATTTTTTTTTTGCGATATTTGGGAATTTGATGTTTTTGGGGAGTTCTTCGGCCAGTATCTCGGCAGAGAATGGTATGGCCGAGGTTTACAAAGGTAGACTCCCATTTCGTTTGTCGTTCATTTGTTCGATCTCTTCTCTCATCTTCCTCATCTCGGCCAACTATGCCTTCTGGCACTACAAGAAATTCTGCATACAACAACGCACATACGACAACGGTTTTTCACAAAAACCGTTGTCGTATGTTTTTAACAACGGTTTTATCGAAAACCGTTGTCTTTTGGGGGCCAAAGACAACAGTTTTTAAAAACCGTTGTCTTTTTGGGGTTAAAGACAACTGTTTTTGGGGTCAATGACAACGGTTTTACAGAACAGTTGTCTTTGAGCGTTTTGTTAGGGTCAACGACAACGGTTCTATGAACCGTTGTCTATTAGCGTGTTTTTTTGGACAATTGACAACGGTTTGAAGAAACCGTTGTTGATTAGCGTGGTTTTTTGAAAAACAACAACGGTTTTGGAAAACGTTGCAATATTTAGCGACGGTTTTTCAACAACCGTCGCTAACCGTCGCTAATAATTAGCGACGGTTTTGTAATAACCGTCGCTAATTTTAGCGACCGTTTTAAAAAAAAACCGTCGCATGTTTAAGTTTAGCGACAGTTCAATAAAATCCGTCGTTAAAATTAGCGACATTGTTTTGAAATCGTCGCTAATATTAGCGACAGTTTAAATCCAAACTGTTGCCAAATAAAAATATGCGACGATTTATCATTTACCGTCGTCAATAGCGAAGGTTTAACCAAAACCCGTCGCAAACTGTCTATAAATATCTCCATTTTCGATCCATTTTCGTCCACAACACTTAAAATTTTTCTCTTTTACACCATTTTATCACTTCACACAACACTTAAAATTTTTCTCACCACTTCATAACACTTAAAATTTTTCTCTCTTACACCATTTTATCACTTCACACAACACTTAAAATTTTTCTCTCTTACACAATTTTATCACTTTCACACAACACGTAAAATTTTTCTAACCACTTCATAACACTTAAAATTTTTCTCTTTTACACGATTTTACTACTTCAAAACACTTAAATTTTTTTCTTTTACACGATTTTAGTTTGGATTATTAGTTTCTTTTAGATTTATTAAATTTTTAAAAGTATTTTTTTTATTTTGCGAAACAAATTAGCGACGAAAATCTTGATTACTGACCGTCGCTAAAATTAGCGACGGACTTGATTGCTACCCGTCGCTAATTTTAAATTAGCGACGGTTGACTAAACCGTCGCTAATCTGAACTAGCGACGGTTTTATCAAATCTGTCGCTATTTTTATTTGCGACGGTTTTGGTTTTTAAAAACCGTCACAAATTTTATCTACCACAACGGATAAAAACTGTTATCGTTGAACGGACTTTCAACAACACCCTCAGTTACAACAGTTTTAAAATATCTACGACAACGGATAAAATCCGTTGTCGTATGCCGTTTTTGTAGTAGTGTGGTACGGGGTGGAGGAGGTGGGAGTTCTATTCCCCCCCGTCTGGCCAGAACTTACTCTATTGTGGCGGTAATCAACTGCGTCAGCTCGGCCATAGTGAAGCTCTAGTTTTCATTATTGCTTCTATTTCCTCCGCTCACATCGGCAATATCTTCAGTATTCACCATCTTATTTCTTTTTCTTCAAGTTCCCACATACGCCGCCAATTGATGATACTATAATTTTATCTCCGGTTCAGTCTGGGGAACTGGTCTTCAAATCTTCTCAGCCGAGTGGATTGGGTCAGTGCTCCGGTTCTGCACAAACAAAAATAGGGTTAGAGGGCGCCTGAGAGTTTTTCGACATGACACCTCTGATGCTTATGTCAGTTTAGAGGCAAACTTATGAATGATATATAGTAATACTAAGTGAGCAAGATAAATGTGAGTAAATAAAATAGTATCCAATATCTTGTATTTATAGATACATGAGATATTAGTTACTTTATAAGAATATGATTCTTGCTATGGTAGAATTCTACCTGATATGAGAAACATTAGATGATAGGACTCCTTAACCATGAGAGTTAGAACTCTTGATGACGACTAAGACTATCGCCTTATCTTGATGAGATTTGATCGAATCTCATATTTATCAGGACCTCTTATTTATCGACAAGAATGTCTCCACATTCCGTAACTGCATTAGATCTCGGGCTTCCCGATCACCTGAGTGGGTTCGGACTTCTAGTAAATAGTTCTGATCTTTGATTAACAGAGTTGAGGGGTCGATCAATAATGAAGTCTGCACCTTACAGATCTGGGGACAATTTTGAGATATGTTTATATCCATCAAGATATGTTACTTTTAGAAGCATCATTTCATTTCTAATATTTTCAAATTAAACTAGGAATATTAAAAAAATTTAATTAAAGTAATAGATTATTTGATGAATAAATAATATAATAAAAACTATAACCCCTTATTGGTGAGGAAAAAATTTAAAATTTAACAATCATCCTCACATATGTTTAATAAAAATATATATATACGTGTGTGCTGAATATTTTTAATAATATTTTTTAAAATAATAGTTGGTAGTTCGAATATATCCTCAATTTTTTAAATCATGTAAATAGTCAATCAAAAATTAAGTAATATATCCACTCAAAATCCATATTCTTTCAAAATTTCTTGCTTTCAAATATTTTAAGGTTGTGTTTGAATCAATAAATTTCAAATTCACGATTTCGAATTCTTTGAATTAGTTAAAATATCGAAATAATACCCATTCCGGATAATACCCATTTAATATTAATTAAACACAAACCTAACCCAACCGGACCAAAGCGCACGTGTAAATTAATGTTCCTAGGATACTAAAACCAACTCAAAGTATATTTAATTTTTAATAACTCTAATTTAATGCGACTTTAATTTTCCAAAAATTCAAATTCTTACATTTGTAAAAATATAGTATATGTACGTTAGAATAATATGTAAGTCAATGCCAAATTAAGATTTTGAATTTATCCCATAGGGATTAATTATTATATATTTTTTAAATCCAAACTAAGTGATATAAATTGTTTGTGCATGATTTCTTTTTGAAGGCTTATTTAAATCCTAATTAATTCCTAAATAGGGTGGGAAGGTGACATTTATTTTAATTTANTCTTGCATTTTTGGTCAGTAATGCCTTTCGTTTTCAAAGAAAAAAACATATACGATGACTTTTAAAAAATTAAGTAAATCAGACTCCTATGATAATAATTAGTATAATATGGTTGGCTGTTAACTCGAGCGTCGTTGAATTCTTTCACCAATAAAAAGTCTTTATTTTGTTTTTAGCATAGGCTGATTGAAAGATTTTAATTTTCTTACACTAATAAATACGTCTTGTAATTAAGACCAAACACTTGTCGTAATTTACTAGAGGTATATGTAGCTCATGACGACAGTGTAACTTGAAACTTTTAAATCGTACAACAACTCAATCATGAAGCAAATGTCGAGTACTCTCATAATATGGACAATTATTGCACGTGACGTGACGCTTCTCATATATTCTGAAACAATAAGATATGTAATGAATAAATGTATTTATTATTAGGACAAAGAGTAGATTTCTTGTGAGACGGTCTCACGAATCTTTATATGTGAGACGGGTCAATCCTACTGATATTCACATTAAAAAGTAACACTCTTAGTATAAAAAGTAATATTTTTTCATGGATGACCCAAATAAGAGATCCGTCTCACAAAATACGACCCTTGAGATTGTCTTATACAAGTTTTTGCCTAAGACAAAATATACTTGAAAATATGATACGTAGAGCCTTCCATATACCATATCTAGTTGTTGATAAAATATCTTATAACTTTGGTCAAACATGTTATATATATA
>NC_133310.1:4150758-4367749 GCF_012295235.1 Primulina huaijiensis | reverse complement strand
ATATATATATAGATGCCTATGGTTATATATGCAAACTTGTTTAGAGATATTCTCTATCCATCCTTTTGCATAGGATTTTCTTTGCATAATTTCTTTTAAATTTTCCTAGCCAAGAAACTTTTATCAGTTCACAAACCCTAATATTTCTTTGAATCCCAAAACCCTTATTGTATCTTGATCTCCAACTTCAAATTTACTAGCCTTCACTACAAGATACAAATGGATGAAAAAAACCAAAGGATCAACAAGAAAACCCTCATACCCAAGAAGCTAGCGAGGTTTCTGACAATCAATTGGCACGAGAAATCATCGTCATTCAAGGAGACTCTACTATCCAAGACCCAATCCAACGCATCGAAAATGTCGGATTCGAAGCATAAAGCCACTCCAAAGGGATGTTTTTCGGTGTACGTCGGGTCTGAGAAGCAACGGTTCGTGATCAAGACCGAGTTAGCGAATCATCCTTTGTTCAGAATGTTGCTTGAGGATGTTGAGTTGGAATACGGATTCAGTAGTGAAGGCCCTTTGCTTATTCCATGCGAAGTCGATCTTTTTTGCAAAATCTTGGTTGAAATGGATAGTGGTAAAGATGATTTTGATCAATTTTCTTGTGGCCTCTGGAGTCCCTTTAATAGCCCTTTTAATTCTAAGACCCGTTTAGGTCAAAGTGAAGGTTGTAGCTCCTACGAACATCTTACTCCAATGTAATTTTGCCCAAGATTGCTTTTATATATATATAATTGGAGGTGAAGGTGTTTACAACGGGCTCGAACACGAAACCTCCTCCAACAAAGGAAGAGCTAGCCATGGAAAAATTTGCTTTTACTATATATAGTTTGTACATAATCATATTTCAATAGAATCGTTTGAGTTTTTACATTCTCGAAAATTGAAAATTGGCTTTCCAAAATCAATATCGGTTATACTTCTCAATCTTTAATTCTCTTTTTTTTAAGGAATCGCTATATCATTCTTTTTTCTTTAAAAAAAAAAAAAAATTCTTCCTTATTTTGTATTGTCTTTGTCCTTTCTTCTTGAAAGGCGTGAACTTTTTGGATTTGAGAACCGAATTTTTCATTCAAACAAGAGGCAAAACTTGGCATCCAAACAAGCCCTAATCGAAAAATTTGTAAATCTGATTGAGTTAAAATCAAATACATATTCAATGGTAGATTCCAGCTCAGCATCGTTGGTCATCAAGAACTTCACTTCCTCATCATCACTGCTTGATCTTTCTGACTCAGATGATTCACTGTCAGAAGCAGCCCACTTTGACTTGCTTTCCTCAGCCACCAACACCTTATGCTTCTTCTTGAAGGACTTCTTCTCATCTTTGGATCTACTTCTACCAAAAGATTTCTTGCCCTTCTCAACTGATCTTACTCGTTCATCAAATTCAGACATTGATTCCCCTTGCTTCATCTTGATATTGTCAAACTTCTCTGTAGAAACAAAAGTTTTTTCTTTTGTTTGTTCATTACCCCCGCACAACTGAATCAGTTTTTCCCAAATTTCCTTTGTTGTCTTGCACATCTTGATCTTGCTGACAATATTTTGTCAAGAGTTTTATACAATATTTCTGTAGCCACATTATCGAGATTATCTTCCTTCCTATCATTATTTGTCCATTCATCTCTTGGCCTTTCAATTTTCTGAGGTGTCCCATCAATTTTAGCAATAACATTGTTTGCTTTCAAAGTTGTCGTTGGTCCATCAGTAATGAATACCACATATCATTGTCTTGTGTAAAGTGTGCTTGAGTGTATGATTAGTTTTGCTTGTAAGTTTGAAAGCTTGAATCAGATGTCTATCTGCGTAATCTCTTGTCCTGTAGGTTAGTAACATCTGCTCAACTGATCTGCATCTTTATTTATAGACTTCAAACTGCAACAGTCACAAACTTCAAAAAAGATATGTTCCGAATAAGGATAGTCTTTGATGCGTCTTTTTTCCAGGTCATCATTCTCTAACATCCAAATATACAAAATGTAGTGCGGTAGGATTTTGCTGCGTAAGCAAAGTATGGAAAAACTTATGTAAAAATCAGTTTAGCCCTCTGATATAAAATGATATCCTTGAGAATGAATGATGATCTCTAAATTGATATAAAAAAAATTTATATAATTCAGTTTAGGTCGGAATCAGTTTTACTTGACTAGTCCAGTTTATCTTGTAGACATAGTAAGTTCCATTCGGTTCTGATGACTCGGTTTAGCATTGTTCAGTTCAGTTTAGATCAGTTTTGTCTTATATCATTTGTCAACACCACAAAAATGTTCCAACATAAACCCAAAAATCATATTTATAATTTGAAAATTATACGTATATTTATCAGAGTATCTCCACAAGTTAGAAATGCAAAGGTAAAATACCAGTTGGTGGTCTCAGATTCATATCTTGTACAATGATTTATTTAGTAGCTTACATAATTTTTTTTTTTTTAAAAAAAAAGCCCCTCAAAATTCTTCATTAATACGTGATGAATAGTTTCTAGATATTAAAATACTATTTACCATAACATTATGCTTGATCAGATATTCCTACATTTGAAAAAATACGATGGATCACTAAAGTACACTTATTCAAACATTTAGATTACACGATTAATTACCACACAAATTATAGTTTTTAATAAAACGATAAACTCGATATCATAATTCCGATAGTATGGTTTTGGTCTCACTTTTATCCCCATGCAAATGCATATAAATTATAACATTTTATAATTTAACTTCGAGTTATTTAAGATGACAATACATCCATGGTAGTCTTAAGATGGAGGACTTCACAAAATCTTGAAATAAATAATTTAATAAGATTAATGTATTTTATATATATATATATATATTTAAATATTACAAAGCTAATTTACATGTTATATAGCCGACAAGTTGACTTTGACATACACCAGTTTCTTAAACTTTTTCTTAATGTTTGAAATTTAAACCTCACTTATAACGTAAATGAGTCAAAGCCAATTTCTTGTTCAACAAAAATAAAATAAAATAAAATAAAAGTGCTCAAATTGATCGACTTGATTGCGAAGGAGTCGGCCCTCATCAAGTTGCAGATGTGAGATCAACTATTACAAATTCAATGAAAAAGACAGGAAATTATTTTTAAATTGTATCCTCAAACTTGAAGAAATTGAAAGTCAATAAATTTTT
This sequence comes from Primulina huaijiensis, assembly GCF_012295235.1. NCBI lineage: Eukaryota > Viridiplantae > Streptophyta > Magnoliopsida > Lamiales > Gesneriaceae > Primulina > Primulina huaijiensis. The sequence continues at coordinate 4,364,582 of NC_133310.1, read as the reverse complement.
TTTAACAAAAAAAAAAAAAAAAATTTTAAAAAAAAAAAAAAAAAAAAACTATGTCATTTTCAATCCAGAAGCCAATAATAAGTATAATAAGGTTGGCTGTCAATCTGTCCTAAATTTCTGTCAATTTGCGTGCGACAAATATGTCGACATTCTTCGAATTTTATGTTAGCTTAAATACCATGTTTCGATTATGTCACCAATAAGTTTATGTATAGAAAAATTATTTATGTAGTTTCTAAGCAAGTATTGAGACAGAACGTTGATTTTCATGGAGTAGATATATAATTTTCATAATTATTGTTAGATCAATAATTGTTCATGTCTTGAGAGTTTCGATTCAAGAAAATTTGAGTTGTAATCTTATCATTAGTCACAATTTTTTATAAAATGACAAACAACCGATTATATATATAATCGACAGATAACCAAGATCACGAGTTCAAATACCAAATATTGTAAGGAGAGAGCGATTGACACGTACGGTTTGTGTTGTTATACAAGAAAAAGTCGGTGTTATCCACTAAGAGTGAATCGAAGGATGAACATTCGTTTTACATTCATGTCCATGTTATCATTGGATATGTCCTTGATGTATTGTTCTAAAGCTAGTAATCATCGTCGAACAAACTGCTAATTAGAATCGAACAAAGTGCTGTATCATGAATTTGAGTTGCAATGTTACAATCAATTATAATTTTTGGCGACGCGGTAAGTTTTGGATTTTAAATTTACAGTTGCCGTTGACTTGTAATTGCGAGTATTTTTCTTCAACCTCATTAAACTTAGGCGTAGCTGCGCTCAGTGAAGATTTTCGGACCCACCTTCAAAATATTATCCTTTTTTTTAGATAATTAACATATTTCTTCCTGTGCAATTATAGGAAAAATAAATAAAATGAACCATTTGTACATAAATTCATTAAGATAAAATCATAAGTTTGAAAATGGAACACTATAACATTAATCCTTAAACAAAATTAACTTAGAATTTATAGAACANAAAAATAAAAGTTATAGATGTTTGATTAATTTATTTGTCAAAAGATTTTGAGATAGATTAATGAGTAAGTCTCTTGTGAGACGGTCTCACGAATTTATGTGTGAGACAGGTCAACCCTACCAATATTCACAATAAAAAGTAATACTCTTAGTATAAAAAATAATATTTTTTCATGGATGACCCAAATAAGATATTCGACCCACGAAATTGATACATGATATCGTCTCACAAGAGTCTTTGTGTAGATTAATATACAAAAAGCAAAATATACTTTTAACATATGTTCATTTATATGTGATATATATTTTATTCAATTCAAGAACAAATATATTATATTTATTTTTTGTTGAGGTATGAAAATTAGAAAATAACATTTTCCCTTATTTTTAAATAAAGTTTATGGGTTCTTAATTTCTTTTCTAAAACTTAAAAAAGCCGAATCATGTATAAAAATAAATAAAATTAAATTCCTATTAGCACCTTTCAAGAACTCACGACAAGGAAAAAATCATTACAACAATAAACTCAGAATCAGTCCCCATAACTTGGACAAAACAACAAACGAAACACAATTTCAATAGACAAAACATTACCAATTAAAGATACATAGAATTCCTTGTGCTAAGTTTGGACAAGTTGTTCAAATATTTTCATAGCTGGAGCAGGCAATCCAAGAAGCACATTGATTGTTTTCCTTTCTTCACCATGAGAAAGAAACAGGATCACTTCTTTTTCGGGCAAAACGACCGGCCCCGATAGAATCGGCTCGCCCCAACCGAAATCCGTCGTATGGAAGGATAACCTAGACCAAGTGGTAATCAGCAAAGTTGCAGCCAAAGAAGGCCTAGCTCGAGTCGCCTCGAAATAGTCTATAGCGGATCTAATGTAACTTTCTGTCACCATTTTAACTGCTTCCTGAACTAGTTTTACGGTGAACGAGAGTGAGTTTTGGACTATGTCCCCGGCATTGCAGAGTGAGTTTGTTAAAACTATAGCATTCCCGAAGTACTTATCCGGTATTGGGGGATCGAACCTTGGCCGTCCATCGACTGCGAATAGAAGTTTAGTCTGTTGGTTAGGATTGAGGTTCAAGGCCTCGGTTCGAGCCCTCCAAACGAAAGCCGATAGGGCTTCGAATGTGGTGCAATGTTGTAGAGTTTGATCCTCTAAGGCCAAGCTTTTGATGTGTTGGAGCTTTTCGGAGTCGAAACAGAAGGATCTGTAATGCATTTCTTGATTGTAGAGCTGAGCAGTGTTTGATATGTCTTCAATCTCAGCAAATTCATGGTGTGGGAATTCATATTTAGGTGGATCTCTGGATTTGAGTATGGTTCTATCCATGAATGGAGGTGTTTTCAGTGGGAAACCTCTGGCTGTTTCACCCCAAGAATTCACAAATTCCATTGCACCAATTCCATCAAACATACAATGATTCATACACAGTCCTAAAACGAAACCTCCACACTTGAACTTTGTTACCTGCGACATAATTAAAAAATTTCCAAAATAACTAAGCACGATTGATAAACCTCTAGAGGCAGAATCAACTAGTATAGTGTTCAGGTTTATGATCTGATATTGAGGCTCTTGTTTAGAATGATAATAAAAGAATGGAGGGTCGGGAAATGGCTATGGTCGGGTCAACACGGATAACATAACTCGAGTTCAAAAGTTATATACTGGATTAAAGATCACGAGTCCGATAGCGATGAGTGGATAAAAGCTGTTAAAAATGTGCCGTTGTGGGGCCTCGGCTTTTCGATCAATGAAAAATATCAAGGTCATGTTTTGGTTAATAGAAACACTCTAGGCCTAATAGAGTAAAAAGGTTATGGGTAAGAGCGAGGATCATGACTCATGCATGTGAATTATCAAAAAAGAAATGAACCTAGTATTTGGCCCCTCCATACCCAATGGTTCCATCCCATTTTAGTAATTGATTCTCAGAGTTTTCCAGTCTTGCCTAACCGACGGATGGGGCGAGCGAGCAGGCATCGGCGGATGGTGATGTTTGTGGTGACAATCTTGGGTTGACACCAAGGGCTGTGTGGCTCAGCCACTCTGAGCCAAGATCATTGTGCTCAATGATCCGAGTCAGTACCCCTACCATGCTCGGTCAGCCGTCTAGAACTACATTTTTTTTATTGGATTCTACTCATTCAAAGACGGAAAGATCATTGAAAAGATGCAAAAGAAGCTTGCCTAGTCTATACCTGAGCCACCAGAGGAGGAATTTCCAATACATGTCTTGCTCCTGGAATCTCATAAACAAGCTTCCCGAGAGTATCCGGATCCGGTTTCGTGATATCTCCTAGCACCTCAAGATCACAGTCTGCCTCAGCCTCAACAAAAACAGCTCCCTCAGACGTACAATCAATGGCAAGTTTCATCTCAGGACCAATCGTGAGACGCCCTGCGAGCGGATAATATTGCACCAGGATCTTCGACAACGCGTCCTTCATAACCTCAACTGCATTCTCATTGCCCTTCTCCTCTGACTTAAAGCAGTAGACCGTACGTACGAGAACCGCAATATTCTGATCAAGATTCGATAAGAAGTATAGGCCTTTCTTCGTTTCGTCCGCGGGAGGAACCAGGGAAGGCTGCCCTTGTTTGACTGTTAGTTGAAACACATTGCTGCTAGAATCCTCCATTTGATCAAGAAAAACTTCAACACTGAATCATAACATTGGAAAACAAAAAAGCAAACAAACAAAAGTTAATCACCAGAATTCAAATATTTGATTATTTGAATGTAAAATATGTAATTTTTCTTAAGCCCGCGATGAAAAAACTACCTGTTGATGCAAAGTGGATTTAGAATCTAAGAAAAGCATACTCGTTGGATATATATAGGGAACATTGAGCAAGGTGTTTAATAATTTTTGAATTTGATCAGTTTGGTTAACAAAGATTGAAAGGGACCTGTTCTTTAATTTGTTCATAAGCAAGATTTGTTAATAGAAATAATATAATTATGTAACAGTAAACGACTTACAAGAATCTTTATCTGCCATTATCAAGATTTTTATGTTTTGTAAGATTATGCATATGTAATAATTGGTTGTGGTAGGCTAACAAAATATTACCAGTTAAAAAAAAACTTGGCAAGAGACACTCGTAGACTTGCGAGGATTGTTTGGTGGGGTTGGCATCCAAATTACTTGCTTTCGAGTATGTGTGTGTGTGTGTGTGTGTGTGTGTGTGTGTTAATGCAGAATATATATTTAATTTAGTTTTTGAAATATTCCTAATATAATATTAATATATAGTAGAGTAATTTAATTAAGTTAGTTTTTGAAATATTCGTAATATATATACACTTTTAAGTTCGGTTATCAATTTAGTAGTTTATCATGCAAATTATTTAATTTACCATAGTCCTTCATTAATTAATTTGATTATTTAGACACGTTAAACATGAGCATAATATATTGATATATTTTTAAAAACTTTAGATGAATATTTCTTAAGATGAAAAGATAATAACATGAGGATTTTTATAATATTTTTAGAAGAGTAAAATTTGAAGTAATCATGGAGTTAAATTTTTAGGCTTGGTCATCCTTTCAATTTAAAAAAGTGTAGGTCTATTGTGAGACGTTATTATGAATATTTATTTGTGAGAAGGATCAATTCTGCTCATATTTATAATAAAAAGTGTAACGTCCAAAAATCCGATTACGTAAACCGCATGCATAAAAATTATTAAATGACTAATTTATTTTAATTAAATGTTTTTGGATGCATGAATGATATATTTGGATTGGTTAAGTGATTAATTTTGTAATTTTGCTTGATTTCATAATTTAAAGATTTTCAAACGAATATCGGTGGTTGGCCGGGGATGGAAGACCGGAGAAGATTAAGGTTTTAATGATTTAAAAGCTAAATTTTTATTTTTAGTTAAGAAAATATTTATTTTAAATAATTTAAGAATTTTATGGTTTGTACTGCAAAAGTTTATCATCCAGGCTATTAGAAACCAGTAGTTTCTCAAAAAGAGATTTTTCCAATACAAGGCTCTATACCTGAAGCAAGAGATTCAATTACCCTAGCACAAGTGCTAAGTTGGGATCATTCTTATATGAGTTGGTCCAATCAAAAATAGAAATTATGGATTCTTATCTTGAGCCTTCAAGTCAACCATTTACCTCGGAAATTGAAGAGATTTCAATTTTAGACCTCAAACAGACAAGGAAAAATCTAAGGTTAATATTAATGAGTTTGTAGTTTCTCAATTTCAGGTATATCAGCAGAACTGAGAGATATTAAAAATCAGAAAAAGAACTAACCCAACTACAGCTCAGGCTGATATAGCAGGAAAGTTTCCAATGATATGGATGAAAAACAATGCCCATCCTAATGAAGTCAAGACAGGGTACGAGTTTCGGGCTCTTTCCTCAATCAATACCATAACACCAATTTCCTAGAAATATATGTACTATCAAAATGGATTCGAAAAGTTGTTCATGAAGAATAGACAAATAACGACTATTTGTCCAGGAAAAACATTCTGGAACTATACTTCTTCAGTACAGCGTCAAAACCTGTTGGGAAAGTATCACGCAAGGCTTTTCATTTCATCCAAATTAGGAGGCCATATATGAATATCCAAAAATTCATCGAAGAACCTCCCGTAAATGAAACACCCCTTATTGCTTCACTTACTGAAGATGACATGTTTACTAGAAGAGCACATGAGATATGGATTTGTCTCACAGATATGGACAAAGTTAAATCTCCGTTTAAATTTTATCAAAATTTAGTTAAAGGATTTTTCCTGTAAATACAATGACAGGAAAAACTATGGGATTTTCAGAAGATATATTTGAAAAGAAAAAATCTTATGTGGAATAGCAAGCTACCGAGAAATAGAGAAACTCACCGAAAATTTTGTAATATAGCTCGGCTCACATTAGAAGATGGTCAGAAGAAATTTGTCCAGAATGCCCAGACCAGAAAGAATCATAATTCGAGAAGGATTTTCGTCCAATATATGCTCGAAAGCATAATGTAGAGACAAGTCCAAGTCCAAGTCCAACTGGTGAAATACCACACAAGTCACTTTTTCTTCGGGATCCATTAAAAAATGAAATTTCACCGAAAAGTTAAAGAAGACATGTGACATGCTACCACAAAAAAACAAGTCCACTAATTAATGAAATAATGGATCATTAGCTAGTGGACATTAAATCACCCAACATCCCACTAAAAGATGTCACTGGCAACTGACAGACAATAATGTAAAAAGTTATTTACGAGTCCAAATTTGAAATCCAAAAAGTCCTTTTATAAAAAAAAAAAAAAAGAATGTAAGAAGTTGGGGGCATCAATCATCTTCTCCGACTTTATTTGAAATAAATCATTGTAATATTTTCAGTTTATATGTATTGTATTTTCAGTTACCATAAATAACTAAACAAGTTATTTTTTCCTCAGTGGGAGGTAATTATTGTAATAATATTTAGTATATATGAATAAAATTTATAAGTTTTTGCCCCTCTTATGTATTATTTTCAAAATAAATCCATTAATATACATCTTGAAGTAAGAAATGAAACAAAATTGTGCTAGATGTTGCTGGATGAATTAACATCATGAACTATCAGTTGCGACTGTTTGATTGAGCTGTGAAAAGTAGTATGCAAAACTCAATAGATATGATTCAATAACATTTTGGTCAGAAAATATAAAATTTATTTTATTTTACGGAAACATGATGATCTATTAAAATATGTTTATAGTATAAAAGTTGAAAATCTTGCATGGCTTTATTTTTATAAACAATATATTGTTACTTGGATATATATTAAAAAAATTTATAAATAAAAATAAATATAAAAAAGGTAAATTGGAATTACGACATAAATGAGTCAAAATAGAAAACGTGAAGTATATAATTAGTACATTGAAAATTTGAATGAGGAAAACGATAATATATGAAAATAATAAGTACAAAATAAAGAATTATCCATATTGTATTTAAATACAATAACAAGGGTTTCGATCAAATTAAAATAGACCATAAAAAAATGTGACCGAAGAAGGAAAGAAATACCAAAAAAAAAACCCATCCAACTTCAACTAACACTCAGATGTCAAAAATCGACTCTATCAAATGCAGAAGTGAAAAAACAAAAAACACAAAAGACAATTGACTTCTCCCAGAAAGAAAACAGAAACAAACAACAAAATTTGATGTTGGGATACAATCTAAAAGACGGGTAAATGTTTTTGTACACCCCATTTGGGGCAACCTACAAAAGATCAAACAATCAAATTACAGATGCAATTCATCCTAGTAAAGTTGATCGAAGTTGTTCGATGTGGGGTGTGGGCTGTAGAAAGCCAGAGAAAGGCCTTTGCCGGCAAATTTAAGCCTCGTCATCCTCATCATCTTTACCCGAATCTCCATCTCCAGACTCAGTAGCCTCCTCGTCTTCATCATCAGACATGTTATTTATGACTTCGGTAATTATATCTTTAACTTCTAATTTCCTATGTATCAGGTCTATCCCAAAGTGCTTTCCTGAATTTATTCACACCTCAATGAGTTAAAAAAAATGAGCTTAAGGTTATGGTGGTCTTCATGTAATAAAAAGGAAAAATTTTAGGGTCGTCCTACCAAGTAGTTTGAGAATATCAGATAATGTTGCCTGCATTTAAAAAATAAATGGAATATGTAAATAAGATAACGGAAATTAGCAAAAACACATGAAAATTGGGAGGGGAAAAACTTACAGTATTGAAATCAACTTCCTTGAGTATGTCCTCTACAGCTGCGTGCAATTCCTCTCTGCTAGGCTCTTTCTTGGCGCTTTTCCTACTTTTCCCTTTACCTATTCCCAAGAAGACCAAAAAAATAAAGCATTAAACTGCATCCAATGCTTAAACAATTCAAACAAGGCACTTATGATAATCTAAAAAAATGAAAATCAAGCAGAATCAAGATAGGTATATTAGTTTCAATTTAGAATTGCCCTATATTAAAGATAGCATTAAAACTTGGGCTGTTCTCTCAATTATTTGTATAATAGGAAGCATGCAATTGATAATTAACTGCCCACCAATATATCAACAATAGAAGTCCTTGCGTTTGAACAGAAAACACGAGCCCTGCATCAGTAAAGAGTTTCTTCTCACGGTATTTAAGCATTGTTACAAAAAATTGTTTGTAAAAGAAGATAAAAAAATAACCTTGATCCTTTTCAACATCTTTTGTAGAAGACTTGGTCGAGTTTTTCTTCCTCGAGGATTTATCCTTCGCGGGTGTAGTGCCATCACTCTTTTCAAATTGTTGTTTCTTATTCGAGGGCAGGGGCATCTTTCGTTTACTTCCTGATTCAAATTCAGCTACACCTTTTTTCGATTTTGAACTGGAAGGTTTTTTGGTCAATATATCAGGGGTGCTAGAGGCTTTTGCAGAGGTTCCTTTGCTGACAGACCTGGTCTTCTCCCCAGTCTTATTTCCAGCATCCTTTTTTGCACTTTTCTTCGAAGAACAGTTATCAATGGCCTTAGAACTTTCGGGCTCATCTTGCCCTTCCTCTGTATCATCCTCTGAGTCGATCTCTTCCGGGTCACTTTTTACTCCAACGGCAGTACTGTCATCATCCTGATCATCTTCGGTCTGTGAAGATTCACTTCTGGCATTGACTTCTTCTTTGGCTGAATGCTTTCGCTTCTTCCCGGATCCAGAGTCCAATTTTGGCTTCTACGTTTCAGAAAAGAGCAGTTACAACAAAAACAAATAAAAGAAAATCATCGAAGAGACAATATATGCGGTCAAAAGTTGCATGCATGAACTTAATAGAGAATGATGTTGTTTGAGTAAGATCTGCATTATTGTTATTTGATTTTGTTAGCCTAGAGTCTAGACAAGCTGCAACAGTGGGACAAACTGCAGATTCATATTTGAAAAATGCATATGTCAATACAAGCATGTGATTGATTGCAATTTTTCAAATGGGAAGCAATCCTTTCACTAACCCCCCACCCCGAAAAACAAAATAATAATAACCCCAATAATATAAAAATAAAGAAATAAATAAAAGGCAGAATGGCAAACGAAAGTCTTTCTACTGAGGAAAGTGAATTGAAGTTTTAAACAGAGTAGCATACATGAAATATCGCCAACTGTTTGGAATCATTTAAAAATGACTTGAAAACTGAAATGTTGTGAAAGCAGAAGCAGAAGCAGAAGCAGAAGCAGTAACAACTGCAGAAACTGAAGTGAAATTTCCTAATGTCCAGTGGGAACAAATAAAAATAGTAGATTTTCACAAAAATAAATTTTAAAACTACTCTCGAAACTTCCATAAATGAAAGGAACAAACTGCGGTAAAAAATTTTGATCAGCCCATAGTCCTCACAAACTTGTCATACAGCGCAAGTAAAAAAAGGAAACCAACAGACAAGATATGAAGGTGGGCTCGAGCAGGTAATTGAATCTTTCGAGGGAAACTACTTTATCATTCAACCATATTAGACTATCAATTGAATTCTAAAGCATATGCAGAGTAGATTTAAAAGAAAAAGTAACCTTTCTAGAACTTCTGGCGGCCACATCAGCAGAATTTGAGGTTTTACTTGCTGATTCCTTAATCTTCCGCTTCTTGTTCTTCAGAGATCAAGAAGAAAGAAAGAAAGAATATATCACATAATTGCTCCATGGAATGCCTTAAATAATAAACAGAAAAATCCAGATGGATTATTGACCTTATCCTTGTCAGCAAGTAAAGTATCTGTCGTAGCATGGGGAGATTCCAAGAATTCTAATAATTTTACAGAGAGTTCTTCCTGGAAAACATAACTAAATAATGAGAATGATGCACATTTTCTGGATTGCCCGATGGAAGAAGCTGTAAGACTCAACCTTCTTTATTGTAGCTTTGTTCACTGGAATATTAAGGACATCACAAAAATCCAACAATTTTTCTTTCACACATTTGTCAAGCTTCTCCTTAACTTTAGCCCTTTGTTTTTCCTGCTAAACACATCCAGTAAATAATTAAAGTGGAACTGATCATTTATGTTACATTCCCAAGACATGAACTAGACCAACCCAATAAAAATTTGAAAAATAGTCAGTCCATTTGTATTTGACTTATGCTTCAGTTTTATTCAACATGATTACTTTAAAAATAAAAAAAATTTGTTAATGCCCGTTAGCAAAAATTTAACGGCCTATAACATGTTATATTCAACAAAATTAAGCCTTAATATGAGATGGATAAAAAGTGAGTTGCAACAAGCAATCACCCAAACCCCAAAACAGAAGAGGAAAATAAATAGAAAAACACCATACCTCATCCTCGACCCATACAAATCCAGAAAAGAGGCTTATACGTTTCTTCACAGTTAGCACCTGAGCTAAACGTGCAATCATCAGACACCAAAATACTGAAGAAATTAACTAAGCAAGTGGTAACATGGCTAAAATGAAATAAAATGATGGGATAACAAAAAGAAAAACTTCAGTTAAGAGTAAAACCTTTGCTTTTTTGCCAAAAAGAATGGTGTGAAGAAGCTGAAGATTCTCGTCGCCTTTTCTCTTAGACAACTTAAAAGCCACTGGGTGAACATCATAAAACCAGATTGAAAAGTAGACAGATTATATTAAAATAGGAAGTCTGAAAAAAAACACTTCAACAGAGATGAGCGGACATATGACACCAGACACCAATAATGCATAGCATAAATTCTACGCATCCATACCAATTGTACAAATCCAATCCTAGTAAACTCGTTTTAACGAATAGAGCGGATGAACAGTGTTCAACAACAGAACACATCAAATTGCTCATGTATAAGTGATCATTCACCAACAAGATAGCTTCACATCTTCACCAAGTGGAGTAATCCTGGTACAACTCTCGAACAACTGATGGTACAATGGAATGATGGATCAAAAATTATAGGATGACACAGCAGTAAAGGATGTATTTACATTGAATGGAATCAGATATCCATATATATAAGACTATTACTTCAAAGCTATACTATAGCACTGCATGAATTTCAGAACGGAAAACTGGAAGTTTCACTATTTAATACATATATCCACATAAAGTTGCAACAAAAAACATAAACTCATCGACTCTCCTTCCAGAAAACCTAACGCGATAATCTAAAGTGAAAGACACACCGATCAATCAAACAATCATCATAAACGAAAATGCAGCATTAAACAATGACAGAGTTAAATCAAATCTCTTGGATACTTCGTAGATTTATCACCTCTAAGAAGCTTCTTACCAGAAGGTAAAAAATAAATTCAGGGGGAATAGGATCATACCGTTTGGGATATCCTTAAGCAGTGAACCTCGGCCCTGTTATAGAAGAGTAAAAAGAGAAAGTACCAGTAAGAAATACCAAAAGAACACCCTCCCTCTAAAAAAGATAAAAAGGTGGAAAAAATAAATGTGCAAGTGTGCAACACATCATAATTCCTTGCAATGACACAAAATAACGAAAGATAAGCAACAAAAAGGAACAATTTCCCTCAACAGAGTATATTTTCAATTTCACAGGAAAAAACAAATCATTCTGTAAAAGATACCGATTGTGACATATTACATAATACATACAGAGGCAGGAAAATCAAAAAGAGAGATCATCAATGAATTATGTTATTAAAATTACATGTATTATCTATGGTCTACTGAAACCAGCAATTAGCTGAAAATAATTTTAGATGCAAATAATTAAAATATTTCTTTCATCCCCAAAATTCAATCAAATCTAGAAATCAAGTTGCACCTCTAACCAGTTTAAACCTGCTCACTGCAATGAGATGTAAAACACAGATTTGATTTGCAGCAACCAGAGCAGGAAGGAAAGTGAAAAGCCAAGGTAGGTGGAGACAGATGAAGTAGGATTGTGAAACAGGTCTTTTCAAACCTCAAACGCACTAGTTCTTTCAGGCATTCTAAATCCTTCTTAAGAAATAAAGAACATCAAAATTTTAGATTAAGTACCAAGAAATGATAAGCATGAGTCTAATCTTAAGTATTTTTCATCTACGTCTGTTCATATAATTCAACAGAACAGTAATATATTACGCTCTCATTCTAGAATAAATACACATTGTTTGCAATACATATTGACCCACAAACTAGAAGAAGGGAATCTTGTTTTCTTTAATATGATTTTACCCACAAAGCTCAAGCCACTCGTATAACGCCACCAAATTTCATACTAATGTACATAGGATGCATCTGGTTTGAAATTCATATTATATTCCATCATTAACTATGTCAAATCATGACTCGATCAACTTGGCCTGTCGGCATAAATTTATATTCATTTTCCATCTCATATATTTCACTTTGCACCCCATGACAAGAATCCAACATAAAATATTTAAATCAAAACTCCTATTCAAAGTTCTCCTTTCTCCATTAAATTAAACCTACAAAAAAGTATCCACCAAAACATGAATGCTTCTACTCTTCAGTGATGATAATGGCGTGGAGCTTATAAATGGTACCTTCTCGATTGACATGGGCTTGGTAACAGGAGTGCCCCTTGCAGTCGCATTCACCGTAAATCTTTCAACTGTTTTCCTCTCCCTGCTTGGCCTCTCAATCCCAGGCGTCCTTGGCGATGCTAATTCTACCTTGTCACCTCCTCGCTTCACTTTCTTTGAACCTTTCTTCACTTTTCCTCTCCCTTCATCATCTTCTTCCTCGGCTCTTCCCTCTTCTTCCTTCACATTACCCTTCTCTTTTACATTTTCCTCAACCTTTTCAATTCCACCTTCTTTCTCTCGATTCTGCTCCTTTACTCCATCCTCTTCCGCTTCTACTTTAACATCTTGTTCCACCGCATCATTCGTCTTACCACCTTCAACTAAATCATTCTCCTCCTCTTGATTCTTGCTCTCTTCCGTTTCTTCCTTTACAGAAGCCATGGATTCACAAAGGGTTTTACGAACACCCTAAAACCCTAGAAAACGCAAACGCCTACGGGCCCGTGAAAGAGCTGAAGAACCTAGGGCTGGTTTTTCGGGTGCAATCCAATTAGGATTTGGCAATGAAATTTGGATCAAAAGGTTGCATAAAACTGATAATATACAAAATGTGTAATATATTTTTTTAATATTTAGTTCGATACGACATAAAATTTAATATGATTTCTTTCCCTTTTTTTTAGCATACACATGAGATGGGGAAATCGAACTAGAAACGTCAACTAATCTTGATAAAGATGAGACCAGATAGACTCAAATTTAATTGCGCTAAAATTTGTGTGAGACGGTCTCACATGTCGTATTTTGTGAGACGGATATCTTATTTGGGTCATCCATGAAAAAGTATTACTTTTTATGCTAAGAGTATTATTTTTTATTGTGAATATCGGTTGGGTTAACCCATCTCACATATAAATATTGATGAGACTGTCTCACAAGAGACCTACTCATGATATTTTTTTAAGATTACATACAATTGTGGATATTTATCAATTCGTGTGGGTCGTCTTTTCAAGTGAACCTCACATGTAAAAAAAAAATTCATTTTTAAGATATTACGTACCCTAAAAATAACATAAATATTCCGGTGAACCTCACATGTAAAAAAAAATTCGTTTTTAAGGTATTACGTACCCTAAGAATAACATTAAATTTCATGGTCATTTGGTAAAAATGTATATCGGTATCATCATTCTTCCTAATATATTTTATATCAACATGAAGTTAATATTGAGTTTGTATTAGTGCAAAAATAAATAAACAATTGTAGGAAATTAACTATTTGAAGAAAGCATCTATTCAACGGCGAAACGTTGTTTTCCAATTAACAGTGAGTATTTTCAGTTAGAAAAAATGAGCATCTATCTTTACCTTTATTGTTTGAAGTGTTGCTAATCAGGCTGATCTATAATATTGCACTTATCAGAATTTACAGCTTAGCAATAAATACTTGTACGGAGATCGCGAAATACTCATATGAAATTTTCGTTGAGCTGACGGCTCTCTGTGTAACGGATTTGAGCATTTCTTCTTTTTCGCATTTAATAATGGATTAACTGACTTAATTAAATTGAAAGATTGTGAGAAACTTTAATTTGTAGTAGAAAAAGAGAATTTCCGGGAATCAATTGGCTAAGAAGTTGAACAAATTCAAATTCTCGTTGAGATAATATCGTTACAAATTGGGATATTAGTTCAACATCTTAGCCAATACATACCAAAAATAATATTCTTCTACTACAAATCAAAGTTTTTCACAATTTTTTCGATTTAATTATGTCAAATAATTATATATTGAACGCGAAAAAAAGAATAAAAACACGAAGAAAAAAAACGTTGATTGTATTTGGCATAATTTTCTCGTAGAGACATGGGTCTGTATCATGAAAAATATAACATAGAGATTCAAATATTTAAATGTGTTACAGATAAGGATATTAGCTCAACGAGAATTTTCACATGGGTATTGGCACAATTTTCCTATTAACAGAGGGACTGAAATGCTTAAATATGTTATACAAGATAATATTAGCTCAATGAGAATTTCACGAGAGTATTTAGGAAAATTATCTCACTTGGTATGCCTTGTATATTTGAGAAGGAAACAGCCTATATGTTCGTAAATTTAAAATACATCATTCTAAATTCATGCACTCAAATGCAAACGAAGAGTTCCACACAATCCATTGGTGCTCTATCGTACAAATAAACAATATTTTTCAACAAATTCAGTTCTAATCCTCAAGCGCCATGGTCTCCTTACAAATTTTGCATAATTCCAATGAGTTTTCAAGCCCCCGAGGACCGTTGTTTTTTTTATGTGTTATACATATTCTCTCAATCATAGTTTCGAAGACCAAATTGATTTCATACATCCTTATATTTTCTATCGTACAATGATAATAATTTATCATGTATTTTTTTGGGATTTATTCGATCCTACCCGTCCAAGATCAAGACATGTGTCATTTTTTTACGTATGTCATGATCCTCGCTCTTGCGGGCAGTGCCTGCTTGGGTAGGATCAACAAAACTTGCCTTTGGTGGGTAGACAACATAGTTAGACTACACCAAAAAACAAACAGAGTTTTAATTGTGGTTGTGATTGGATACATGATCATACCATGATAAGACCGGAAATTCATTCTGGAAAATTGGTCACGAGTTGCGTGAAACTTCAAATTTTTTTATAAAAAGAAGGAAGAAATTTTCTAACCAATCTAACTGCTAACTATTTTTCTATGCTAAAAAATATTCTTTCCTGGACATTTTCCATTATAATCCACTACTCGTTTTTTTAAAAGAAATCCACATTTTAAAGAAAAAAATTATTCATAAATATTCTAACTCAGAGACTTCATATATTGTTAGTCATAATGCTAAAATCCAAAACATGAAAATAACAATTATACAAAAGTAAATGAAAGCAATATCGTATAGATACAGACATCATATGACACTAAACAAAAGCAGTATGCAACTAGAAATATAAATATCGAGTATGTAAAATGATAAGAAACCAGTAAATCAATAACTGGGGGAGTAACCTTTGGAACATTTGAGTCATTTGAGCCGTCGAATTTCTCCGACTTATCAGCATAGTTCACAGACATAGAATCAGCAGCAGTGAATTTCATAATTGGGGGAGTAACCTTTGGAACATTTGAGTCATTTGAATTAGTAGTCATGTCTTGAACAAATCACGTATTGAGTATAACGAAATCTGTTTTAAGAATGTTAGCCATAATGCTAAAATTCGAAGTATGAAAATGACAATTGAGGAAATGAACACAATACTTATAAGTTACAAAATGAACATCAAAAGTAATGTAAGATTAATTAACTCAATTAGTCTTGCAAATAATTCAAGAATATGAAGACTCAAAAGTCTCCAATTAACTTAAGAATGTGGATAACCAAAAGTCACTTGTTCCACAATCATAAGTCAAAATTAACTCAAGAATGTTGAGAGTCAAAAAACACTCGCACATTCTCATACACCTTAATTTTCATTCAAACTTTAAATTTATAAATTCAAATTTCCAGCCATATATTCATATTTTTTGGATATAAATTTATTATATATTTATCTCTAATATCAGAGTTACAAGTAAGACATCATTCCGTACTTCTAATTCTAATTTGTGAAACACGTCACTATTGAAACACTCAACTCGATCTCCACTTTTTCGCATAAATCAACGAAGGAAATATATCCATTTTCTCCCCCACCAAAAAAAAAAGTGGTTGAGCTGCCAATGCCCATTGACCCCTTGTATTCAAATTTTAAGCTATTAATCACACGTATGCACAAAAAATATTATTTTTATTTCCTCTCAACTCTTTATTTTTGTGTATAATCTCCCGACCCTTAATTTCCCCATGCTTTCTCAATAAGTAGATGAGCTACTTATTTATGCAACATCTCAAGATTTCACCTATTTTTATATTTCTTCACTTTTTGTAGCATATTTTTTGGGAATTGGTAAGAGAAAACATATGAATTAAATCAGGATAATAGATCAAGGAAGGGTCATGGCTTCCATGCAAAACAGTGCTTCTCTTAATGTTCATCCAAATAGTCTTTCTGAAAAGAACGACGATTTTGAGTCAATATTCAACTCGCGTAGACGGGTTTGTTTCGATTGTGACCATGTTTCCAATGTGAGAAAACCCTTGAGATTGAATGCAAACACGAGAACGAACGTGGAGACGATCAATGGGAAGAAAGTGAACGGTAGTCATGTTGGTGGGATCTCATATTTGGAACAAACCAATAGCGAATGCGACGATGATCAAGAGCCAAAGAATCATGAATATTTGATGGGAAGATTTGTGGAGAATCGTTTCGTGTTTAGACAATCTTTTGTCATAAGATCTTATGAGATTGGACCTGATAAAACTGCTACAATGGAAACCCTAATGAATCTTCTCCAGGTATACATATCGATTATTGATTTGGTTTTCTTTTATTGCTTGGATTTTCGTTTGCTGCATGCATGTTTTTTTCTCTAATTAATCAGTTATTTATTATATTTACAAAAATTATTAATCATTGATTTAAATTAAAAACAATATATCCTATTCTTTTTTTATATCATCATAACGTGATTTTTTTATGTTAGAATTAATTGATTTATTCAAGAAAGTGTAGATTAAAAATATTTGGTGCAGGAGACAGCTTTGAATCATGTGGCGAGTTCAGGCGTGGGTGGGAACGGGTTTGGGGCAACCCGTGAGATGAGCATTCGGAAACTTATTTGGGTTGTTACTCGTATACTCGTGCAAGTTGACAAATACAGCTCTTGGTAATATATTTTTTTTTAAATTTCCCCGATTATCGATCTTTGCATTTATAATTAGAAGAAAATTGTAATTTTGGTTTTGTACATTTATCTTTTTGAAAATTTAGTCTTTCTACGATGATGTAACGCCGATACTGAGCTGATTTGACATCGAGATAGAATTAATAGTATAGTGTCACATCAATATTACCACGAAAAAAATGATAAAAAAAAATTGAAAGATATATTATAAAAACTAAATTTTGACAATAAAAATGATCAAAATTTCGAATGCTTTGTTTAATTTTCATCAAACGATTTGTTGATAGGGGAGATTTGGTGGAGATAGACACATGGGTGGATGCAGCAGGTAAAAACGGGATGCGTCGAGATTGGGTGATTCGAGACTTCAACACCAAAAAAATAATAACAAGAGCTACCAGGTTCATTCTTTATTAGTTTTCTCTCTTTTATACATTTCCCAAATTTTCAACCATATCATATAATTAGGACAAAAACTTTTAACATTTTTATTTTGGTTATCCAAAGATCCATAATGGATTGGTGGATTCGAGATCATATATTTCAAATCCATTAATTTCAAATTCTCAGCACAAATCGAAATGTGATATAGTAAATACTTTGTCAAAGTTTACTTTTTTTTACTTTGGGATACAGATATACGTGTGTTGCGTGTGCAACGAATACTTGACAAAGAACTAATGAGTGTGCTTCTCCGGAAGGGAAGGCAGAACTTGTTTTGAGAGGGTGGACAGTTGATAAAAATAGACGATGTTTTAGAAAATTCGAAAATTATACCAAGACTCGATATACTTAATATAGCATTCTCCGCTATTATAATAATATAGTATAGATATACATATGCAGTACATGGGCGATGATGAACAGAGAAACAAGAAGGTTGAGTAAAATCCCAGATGAAGTGAAGAATGAAGTCCAGCCATTTTACCTCAACAGAGCTTCAATTCCTCCACAAAATAATGACAGTGAGAAGATCAAGAAGCTCACTCATGAAACAGCTCACATTATCCGAACTGGCTTGGCTGTAAGATCATTTAAATAAATATAATTATTATGGAAAAATCAATTAATTAATTAATTTGAATCATTGATTATTGTATATCTTCATAATGTATATTGATTAATTAATACAGCCTCGATGGAGCGATATGGATGCTAATCAACATGTTAATAATGTCAAATACATTGGATGGATTCTCGAGGTACGTACGTCGAAACTTATTCATTCAGAACGAGAGAAATTAAAAATTTACTAAAAAAAAGTTTTTTATAATGACGAAATTGATTGTTATAAGAGTACAATGCTTAGCGAAAGATTTTTTTTTTTTTTTAAATCTGTGGATTGCTTTGTGCAGAGCGTGCCGATAAAGATACTTGAAGATTATAATCTTACAAGCATGATTCTCGAATACCGACGTGAATGTCGTCAGTCGAATGTGCTGGAATCCTTGACAAGTATGAAACCAAGAACTTGTGAAGGAAATGGAGAGATTGCTAATCAAAATTGTGACTTAGAATGCACACATCTGCTTCACATGGAAGATGATCATGCAGAGATCATTCGGGCAAGATCGGTGTGGCACTTAAAAAACCCATAAATCATTTTATCATTTTTTTTTTTTGCTAAATAATTTATGATTATTTGTTTTAATAAATATGTATTTCTACGATTCGAATCGTAATTTACTTTGGATATATGTTCCATCATTTTATTATTTTTCCATTTTTTGTTGGTACATTATTTGTGGCAGTATTCTTTATGGTTTGCATTGTAAATTTATGCGACATTTAAAGTTAATGTTGAATGAAAACTATAACGTCCCAAAAATTGAAATGTATATCTAGATCATATGATAATTATTTTATTATTTAAAATAAGGCAAAAACTTGTGTGAGACGGTCTCACGGATCGTATTTGTGAGACGTATCTCTTATTTGGGTCATCCATGAAAAAGTATTACTTTTTATGCTAAGAGTATTACTTTTTATTGTGAATATGGGTAGAGTTGACCCGTCTCACAGATTAAGATCCATGAGATGGTCTCACATGAGACTCACTCTTAAAATAATATGTTTAGTGAATATAAAATTTTAAAGTAAAGATTTTACTGTTTTATTTGCGATAATTTTGACGATTAGCATAAAATAACTTCGAGGTGATTTATGGAGAAGGATATCCGAGCACAGTATAAGTTTAATTTATGCATTTTATGAAGAAATTTTAACGAAAGGTCGGCCTCTTTATTTTAAATTAATGAATAAATAGTAGAGTTGGTGAATTTAATTTTCAAGTACTATTTATTATTTAAAACCATCCTTTAATAAACTTTTAGCACTTTAGTTAGTAATTAAAATACGCTTTTTAAATTTAGTTTTAGCACTTTCCCTCGACATTAGGGATTTGAGGAAATTGAAGTATGCATTTAAATTTCATTAGTATGATTTGAAGTTCAAGAAAGATGCTAGGGACGGAAAGTTCCCTAGTTCAACTCTGATTGAGCCTAGCTACTTTGATTTGATTGGATTCCCGACAAACGATGATCATTACGAAAGGGCAGAAATTAGTAAAAGAGGTGTATCAGACTTTGAGGGCGAGTCCTCAAATTGACGCACTTGCGACCAACAAGTGGTATAAGAGTCTTGGTTTAAAATTTCTTAAAATTCTGAGTATGCATTATGGTTGCAACATAGTTTGATCTTTCACATCAGAAATTTTTTTTTAAGATTTTTGTTGAGACGGGATTATTTTGTCTAATCTATTAAACTGTTGTAGAAAGAAAACAAAGTTTAATGGAAGCAATTTTATCATGTGGAAAATAAAGATACGAACAGTTTTAAGAAAGAAGAATTGCTTGGCGGCTATTAGAGATAGACCGGTGGAAATTACGGACGATGGAAATGGAATGAGGTGAATGATAATATTGTTGTCAATTTACACTTGACTATAGCAGACGAAGTAGTGTCAAGTATCTATGAGATAAAAACAACAAAAGTTATCTGGGATACTCTGACAAAGATGTACAAGGTCAAGTCACTACACAACAAGATTTTCCTAAAGAGAATGCTTTATACTCTTCGGATGGCGCAATCATCATCGATGACCGACCATATCAATACACTAAATACTCTATTTGCCCAACTCACTTCTATGAGGCATAAAATAGAGGAAAATGAACGTGCGGAGCTTCTAGTTAAAAGCCTATCAGATTCATATGATCAACTTATCATCAACATAATCAACAATATTCTTACGAGCTTTCTAAAATTCGACGATGTCTTAACTGTGGTTCTCAGAGAAGAAAGCCGGCACAAGAATAAGGAAGATAGGTTGATAACATCGAAGCATGCAGAGGCTTTACTAATGATAAGAAGCAGATTCATGGACCGTGACTCCAGTAGGAGCCAAAGACGAGGTAGACCAAGTCGAGAAGTAAGAAGAAAAATATTTACTACTTTAAATGTTGCGGTAAAGGGCACTTCAAAAAAGAGTGTACGAGTATCGAAAAAGGTTCTCAAGGAAAATGTGACCAGTACTTCAGGCAGTGGTGAAATATTATTTAGATAAACGACAATAGTTGAAGAAGGCAGACACCAATTTTGTAAAATATAGATTATAAATTTGGGAGCGAAGTAGCACATGACGTATCGGAGAGAATGATTTGATCATTACGAACCAGTCTCATGAGGATCTGTATTCATGGAAAATGATCATACCTTGTAAATTGCTGGGGTCGGTACTATCAAAATAAAAAAAAATTGATGGCATCATTCGCACCATACAAGAGGTACGACATGTGAAGTGATTGACAAAATCTTTTGTCCTTGAGACAATTGGATGACATTGGGTGCAAAACCCGTATCGAGAACGGGATCATGAAAACTATTGGTTGGTTTGATTACACGATCTCTGCAATTTACGCGAGTTGTTCATGTTACCCTATGGATAGTACTCAAATCCATTATTCAAGAGTTACATTCAATGTTTTCATAATTTGACCAGAGATCAAACCAATCCACTTTAAAATAGCCGTTCAACTGGACGGTCATACTGAAATATTGTTATATGATATAAAATAATAAATAATATATTTTAAATTCTAAACAATTATATAAAGAATAAAAAAAATATTTTTCTATGTTTAAAAAATCTAATAAGCTCTAATACAACTAAAACAATATTTTTAACAAATTTTAAAATCCATGTTATACAATACGTAGACACATATGTTTTTTTTCTTCTAGCCCTTGGATTAAAGGTATCTTATAACTGACTTATATGACAAGACCAAAAAATAAAAAAGTCAATATGTAGTGGGGTATCGATTACAGAGAGGGTTGTTTAATACTCTTGAAAATCAATCTGAATACCATACTGAGAAGTGGTGGTCATTTCTCTGGATTCTTTCTTTGCCCCCAAAAGTTCGTATTTTCTAGTGGAGTGTATCCCATGATACTATTCCGACTAATTTAAATCTAGCTCGTCATCATGTACAAGTTACTTCATGTTGTGATCTTTGTGGTTATGCTTCAGATTCGACCTGCCATGCCTTGTTCTTTTGCATAGCCATTAAAAATTTGTGGGAGACGGCTACTTTTTCTCACAAGTTGAAGGTCGCGAGATGGACGAGCATTTTGGAGTTGTGTTTTTGGATGAAGGAGAATCTAAATAAAGAGGAGTTTGAAAAGTTTGCTATGCTTGCATGGGCTATCTGGAAAGAAAAGCAGACCTTCTTACATGTTGATAGAGCAAAACCGTTTGTGAGACTAATCTCTTGGAGTGAGGCATTGCTAGAAGATTTTCGAATGGCAAAGAAGAGGGAAGAAATCCTTGTGGGATCGGTACTGGAGGGGCCAAAAAAGTTTGGAAACCATCGGAAATGAACGATCTTAAACTCAATGTTGATGCATCTATAAATCTGAACTTAAACAGGGATAGTGTAGGAGGGATAATTAGAAACTACCAAGATAGATTGTTGTTGGCTTTTGGAAAGCAAATTCATCAATCTAAGCAGTCACATCTATTCAAGATCATCTCGAATATGATGGAATGTGTGTGCAGGATATCAGCAGTAGATTTTCGAAACTGAAAATATCATATTTCTACCATGTTTCTAGATCGGAGAATAATGTATCTTATAAAATTTCTTCTTTTGCTTCTTATACCCCTTCACCGTTTGTTTGGTTGAAGGAAGATTTTCCGTCTTGGTTGGTTAGATTTGTAATGGTTGATTATCATTAATAAGATTACAAATTTCTAGTAAAAAAGGTCAATATGTCCTGCTAGATAAAATAAAATAATTATATAATATTATCCTTCGAAATCACACTAGAGAGGTGTATTCAATGTAGGAGATTTATTGACTTTTAATTATTTTTGTAGATTTTAAAAGTCTAGATGTATTCAATTAAGACTTTTACATACTCCATAGAAGTGTAGTGATATTCAAAATAGACTTCCATAGAGTTTTAAAAAGTCAAGTGATATTCAACATTGACTTTTAAAAACTCTATAAAAGTCTATATGTATTCAAATTTTCAATAGACTTTTAATAACTTCATGGATTTCATTAACATACAAACAATAAAGCTTAATATACAACTATAAATTGTCAAAAATTATATTTGGTTCAACTCGAAGATTTGGATGGATTTTTAAAACTTCTAACTCATACACAAGCTATTTATTTCTCTCTCTGTCGTTTCATATCACCTCTCTTCGTATATTCTCTCCTCTCATCTATCTCTATCATTCTCTCAAATTTCCGAAGTATATCTCTATATATATTTTCATATTTCCTTTTCAAAATTTTCATTTTTTGTCGGTTTTTTCATTTAATAATTTTTTATTTTAATATCATAGGAAATTTTGAATTCTAGAATTGATTTTGTAATTTTTAATTTATGGTTTATACAAATTAATGTCATATTCAATAATAATAAAAGATGATCCAAAAAATGTCTCTTAATTCTTAATAATTGAATAGCCTGACAGCAACCATGATTTTTTAAATTCTTTTTAGCATTTTTAATTAATATATAAGCTATGATATTTTTATACAAAATTATATCCACACAATACTAAATAATATTTTTTTCACATGTATGTTATAAATTCAAAAACAAGATTACAGATTAATCAATTGATGTATTTTAAAAAATTTACAAACATGCATACAAACCTACATATATACACAGGTAAGGATTAAATGATTTAACTTTTAAATAAGTATATTATTTATTAATATAAATATTGAAAAACTATTTCAAACTGAATATGTTATATATATATAAATTAATTATTGATTCGAAGAAATTAATAAAAAATAATATGTTAAAATTAAGTATAAAATTTATAAATTCTATAAAAAAAAATTTCATAAAAATTTATAAAAATCTATCAAATTTATAAAAATCTATCATTTGAAAATATCATTAAAAGTAATCAAAACTAATACAATCCATTAAATATTATTTAATAAATAATTGCTCGTTTTCTTTACTGCAAATACAAAAACTCGTTTTCCTCGGGGTTATTTTGGTATTTAAACATAGAGTCATGTGATTTGGCTTCAACGGATCTGAAATCCCCCAAACATACACCAAATCCCGAGGAATCTGAGCATCGCACTCATCGGTTCTTCGGGGATATTAGAGAGAAGTGAAATCGAATCGAAGGAAGATGGATGCTTTGGACCAGGTTTTCGATCCGCTCAGAGATTTCGCCAAGGACAGCGTTCGCCTCGTTAAGCGATGCCACAAGCCCGATCGCAAAGGTGCGTGCGATTTATTCGGAAAACTATGAATCTGTGATGGCTAATCTATTGTTTTTTCTTCGATATTGTGAGTAATTTCTGGTGTGATTGATTTGTGCATGTAGAATTCACGAAGGTAGCGACTCGTACGGCGATCGGGTTCGTGGTGATGGGATTCGTAGGCTTTTTCGTTAAATTGATCTTCATTCCTATCAACAATATCATCGTCGGTGCTTCTTAGTGCTTCGTTCGCATCGAATAGGTGCCTATTTCGCTGATTTACGTTATGTCATTGTTTATTTGATTTTTGCCACAAAAGTTGATTTAAATCCGTGTGATTTTAGAGATTTGTTCGGTTATTGATTTAACCGAGTTCGAAATTCCTCTTATCAATTGAAATTTCTCATTCCGATATGATAAAAGTTTTTGAAAGGGAAAAAGCGACAAAATTGGAAATGTGGCCCCCATGAATCATCCGTCATCCACAATGGTTATATAACTGATAACCACATTGAAACAGCAAAGAACCGTTGTGAATTTAGTATGAATTATTCTGCGCATTTGTATAATTAGAAAACCCACAAAGCACACCTCAAGGCTCAAGCTGTAGTGGTGCTTAGCATTTAAGGTTCAAGATACTAGTCAAGTGCTTGCATTGACTATGAAGCACATCTCTTTGTGCTGGTTAAAACATCAATACATACTTGAATGTAGACTTTAAATGTAAATATTATGAATTCAAGGTGAAATGCAATGTAACAGTAATTCGTTTTTACTTCCCCACTAATTTTTGTCTAGTAGTTTCTACAGTACTTGTTAGGACAAAAATTGTTTGTGCATACAAATTCTTATTTAGTACATCTCAGTGCACCTTGTTTCAATAATGCATGTCGAACAACTTCCTTGGTTCTTTAATATCTATGGTTCTTTGTGGTTTTATGGTGTGTCTTCTTTTCTTCACCTCATGTCACTGATGGAGTTGTGGAGATGAGCTTTTCCATGTTATGTTATTGTTCTTGGAAGCATCACTGACAAAGTTAAACCTTTGAGGTGGCATCATGTGGTTTGATTTTGAAAGTAAAGCGAGACTGTGAGAGTAGCTTCGAGAGAGAAAAATCTTTGCTTAAAGTTATTTTTAGTTGGCAGTCATGGGGGATTTTTCCCTCATCTTGCGGAAGTAAGCATCAACGAACAATGATCCAGATACTCTTTACTTCAATGTTATCACATCTCACTAGCTTTCCCAACTTTTCTTCGGTAAATTTGATTACCGCCAGGTTTCTGTTTAAACCTCATTCGACTCAATGATACTTGTGTGCGCCATTGCAGGATTTTTGTTGATACGAGAACCTTGACAATCAATCAGTACGCAGGAAAGGATGTGAAATTCTGATAATCAGTTAGTTCATTTCAATTTTTGTCGAACCTCTTTTTGTCATAGTGAACGTGACTCGGCATTGCATTTGTCACGAATGAGACACTTCCCATGCATGAACAATCATCGACTTCCCTGTTAACATTACCTTTTTATTTAATCCGTTGTTGACTCTATATATTGGATGCAACTAATGAAATGTGCTTATTCTCTTATTATTTATTGTAGTTTAAAGTGGGTTTGTAGGGATGAATTTGGTTGATCCCTCTTGTCGGCATATTTTATAAAGAAAATCAAGTTTCACCTCTTAAATTTATTAGCTCGATTTTTTTATATAAAAAAACTTAATTATAGTTTTCGTCAATCATTTCACAAATGTTATTTTAAGGTTTTGGCTAAATGTATTTGCATTAATATGAAAGATTCTTAATTCAAATTCATAACTTCTTGTTAAATAATAATAAACTTATTTGGTGCAAGGAATAGTCTTTTTTATATGATTATATCCAGTAGCTATGCGATGCATACTACTTTTCTTAAGAAATATAGTTTTTATGATTAACTCAAGACTCTTTACTATTTAATATGAAATTTTTAGAAAATCTCAGTTGTAAATGATAAAAACTTTTGTGAGATGGTCTCACGGGTTGTATTTTGTGAGACGGGTATTTTATTTGGGTCATTCATGAAAAAATATTACTTTTTATGCTAAGAGTATTACTTTTTATTGTGAATATCGATAGGGTTGACCCGTCTCACAGATAAAGATTCGTGAGACTGTCTCACAAGAGACCCACTCTTTGTAAAATGCATGAACCTTTTAAAAACTTATTTTGGTTTTAAATAGCCTTCATTTTATTTATAGACAAAATCTAAAGAAGTAATATTAGCAATTCGTTTTAAACTTAAGTTTTCCAACAATATCCACTTAATCTTACTCACTGTCCACATATATTTCGTTCTACAAGTATTCTATATGATTTTTCATTATTTCTAAATGTTATTCTGTTTTCAAAATTTCATGAAATAAAAGCTGAATTTGAATATATATATATATATATCTGTGTGTGTGTGTGTGTGTGTGTGTGTGTGGGAAGGCTAGTTTTAATTATTTGAAGCTACTATTGTCGACTACTTGGAACAAGATGGTGTTTTTTCTAGACTATCTACCATCCATTACTATTAATTATTTTATCAAACTTATGTTCATGTATTTATTGCTAAATCTGGAACTATTTTTAACATTTATTCACAAAATAATAAAAATATAGTAGTGAATTTATTTGATATATATTATAAGAAAGTTGATTGTAAAACAAAAATTCTTTAAAATTCAAAAGTGACTATAATGCCAAGTTTAGAACTTTAATCTTTCAAAACCAAATACTAATGTATCATTTAAAGTATAAAAGATAAAATGATGTTTACAAATAAAAATAAAAAAAAAAAAAAATTTGAGAGAACAAAATTTAAAAAATTTGAGGGGTGACGAATTTTTCGCGTTACCATATTTTTACTATGGGCGTTGACGTAATTTGCTCTACAGGATTTGTGTGGTGTATTGATCAATCAAATGAAAACTTTCATATTTGAAAAAAATAAAAACTTGTGTGAGACAGTTTCACTAGTCGTATTTTGTGAGACGAATCTCTTATTTGGGTCATCCATGAAAAATTATTATTTTTTATGCTAATAGTATTACTTTTTATTGTGAATATCGGTAGGGTTGATCCGTTTCACAGATAAAGATTTGTGAGATCATCTCATAAAAGACCTACTCTTTGAAAAATTGGAAAATGATCCAAACGATTGAATCAAACATAGTTTTATAATTACTATTATTATTTTTTACATTAGAATCAAAAATAATTTAAAATCCATTTTAATGCCTATCGTTTTCTAATAATAATGTGGAAAAAAATCTTTAATTTTCCAAAAAAGAAAAAAGTAAAAAGAAAAAATTAAGGGATCAAATATCAGATATTCCAAACCTGTTTGGCTAAAAGTAAATTTATTTTCTGGAATCATACTATTAGTATTAAAGCCCCTGTGAACCCTAAATCATCATCACAAATATCCCCAACTCCAGAGGCCAGACTCACGCCGCCGCGCTTGTAAGTCTTCCGCCAGATCTCTTTTACCCTAATTTGAGCAAATATGTATATTCGTACTCTAATTTGCGTGTAGTATCAATTTTTCTCGCCCGAATTTGTTTTGTTATGTCTATTTGATTTTGCTGTTAGATTTTTCCCCTGATTCAACATTATTCATGTGGTGCGGAACAGATCGATTTGATCTCGTGTATTATTAAGCCATGACTTCGTTCGACGTTAGTTTGGAATCGGGCCTCAAGAAGCTCGATGAGTATCTTTTATCTCGCAGTTATATAACTGGGTCAGTATTTTATTCTTGTATTCTGTTGAATTTCTGTTAGTGATTTAAATGTTTGATGGGAAATTTCTGTGACCACACACCCAAGTAGATTCTACTTTTTTGTTTGTGGGTTAGTTTCGCGTGGAGTCATAATTACTGGAACCTGAAGAACTCTTGTATCTGTTTGTTGATATGAAGGCTGATGTTTGTGCTTAAAGATAGGAAGCATGGGGACGAGAATTGATTATTGTACTTATTTTATGAAAGGCCTAAGATGGTGGAAACAGTGGAACTTCATGTCAATGGTCTGTTCTGTTGGCTATTGAAAAATATGTATGTGAGTTAAGTATTTTCTTCATATGTTGTCCCAGGTATCACGCATCAAAAGATGATCTCACCGTGCATACTTCCCTTGTGAAGCCTCCACCATCTGACTTTGTGAATGTATCACGGTGGTACAACCATATTGAGGCGTTGTTGAGGATCTGGTATGTCTTTTAATTACATACTTAAATATGAACATTCTTTAGGTTTTGTTATTTATTATGATTAGGCATCTACAGTGGAGT
The DNA here is from genome assembly GCF_012295235.1 of Primulina huaijiensis. Lineage (NCBI taxonomy): Eukaryota > Viridiplantae > Streptophyta > Magnoliopsida > Lamiales > Gesneriaceae > Primulina > Primulina huaijiensis. The sequence goes on along the minus strand of NC_133310.1, from coordinate 4,336,212 downwards.
TTCTGGTGAAGGATGTGGTGTGACTATTGAAGGGTCAGCTCCAGCTTCTAAGGAGGCAATCACAACTCCTCCAGTTGCAGACAATAAGGCAAGATATTAAAAATAGGCTGTCTGCATTGTTTTTCGGATTATGGTGTTCAAAATTTTGTCAATTTGACCCCCTAGTTTAGTTGTTTAGTTTTATGTGTATCCACTATTCTAGTTATGTCAATTTAATTTCTTGGTTTAACCTTCTAACCTTTGATGTAAGTTTTTTATGACCTTGTTAATGCATGTTGTATGTATTTTAGGCCTCAGCCGTTGAGGAGGATGACGACGACGATGTGGACTTGTTTGGTGAGGAAACTGAGGAGGAGAAGAAAGCTGCTGAAGAACGTGCGGCATCTGTGAAGGCATCTGGAAAGAAGAAAGAATGTGGGTTATTCGTTATATCCGTGCAAGAAATTATATCTTTTCTTGTTCTATGAATTGTTAATCATGTTCAATTAAATGAGCTGTAATTTGTTGATAGTGAGTTCCTTAATTGTTTTTAATTGTTTTAGGGACATTATTCACTTTGATCTTATGTTTGCGATTGTTTAAATTTTTGCATATCCAGCCATGTTAGTTTAACATATGGATCATGTTATTCTGTTTCAGCTGGGAAGTCATCTGTCCTACTGGATGTAAAACCATGGGATGATGAAACAGACATGAAAAAGCTCGAGGAAGCTGTTAGAAGTGTGCAGATGGAAGGTCTACTCTGGGGAGCATGTAAGTAATTCTCTAGCAACTCATGAATGATTTAGGTTGTTCAAGGTTTCAGTTCACTGATATTTCACCTTAAGATTTTTGGTTTGCGTTGGAAAATTTTGTACCCTAAGTAGAAAGGTATGGTTGGATTACTATTGGTAATATTTCCATGTTCGAAGTTTCTTGTGATGGAGCATCAATCCCCTTTGGATACATATTTATTCATCCTGAAATCATGTGGAAAGAATAACATGTTGATCATCGTGTTTGCAGCTCATCTTATCCCCGTAGGATATGGTATCAAGAAGCTGCAGATTATGATGACCATTGTGGATGACTTGGTGTCTGTTGATTCGCTCATTGAGGAACACCTCACTGTGGAACCAATAAGTGAATATGTCCAAAGTTGTGACATTGCAGCCTTCAATAAAATCTGTAAGCTTCTTTTATCTCTCTTTTGACTAAAATTATCCGGCTATTGTTGTTTGGCAATCCATATGGCAAAGTTTATTCCTAGGTTATTCCAATGCGCTCAAGAAGTTTATGCAAATTAAGTCTACTGACCAAAGCATGGATGCACTTAGAAATGTGCTACTTGATGCATATGTTATATTGGTTTCCACCAAGTTTTGATATCATTCCCATATGCGACATGCACGTGTACATTTATCAACTCATTCCACTGTATTCTTGATGTTTAAAGCCATCCTTTTGTCTCACTCCTATTGGGCACTCAATTTTGAGAATCTTAATTCTACGTGTTGTCTAAAGTATTGATAATTTATTCCTAATCTCCGCTAGTATTTTGTTCTTCTCAGAGGTGAACTTTACTTGTTTTCCTTTTTGGGCAGAGCTTTCACAAGCAATCGGCATCGGCAGTCGAGATGTTGGGATGGAGTTTCGTCATTGCCAAGACATCCTGCCTGGGCTATGTTTTCTCTATTTTCATTTTCAGCATCTTTATTACGCTCAATTTTGTGTCCTGAATTGACTGACGATTTATTGAACTTTTAAACGATACATTTCATTTGCAAGTGTTTGTTTGAGAACTTGAAATGTTGTTGAATACTCCCTTTATATCTTGTGATTGTGCACGCTGTTACAATACTTTTCCAAGTTGTGAGATCTTGAGATTTGAAAGAGTTAGAAATTTTGAAATCCTTCATATTAATAATTTATTTAATAAATAAGCTAAAATTATAAGCTGAAAAATTCAAGTTCATGGAATCCAAACTCTTTGCGAAAATTTGTCAACTTATGGTGTTAAAAATCTAGTCGGGTACTTCAAATAAAAATTACCGTATCCCACCTCTTTTTGATGATAAAATTCACCAAAAAAAAATAAAAAATAGATCGAGAAAAGGTATTCGTATTGTCCTGTACGTAATTTTTGTCCAGATAAAATATATCTACGCATATATTATTTTTGAGTAAGAAGCATATATTTCTGTGCAAAACGATCTTTATTATATAAAATTAATAATTATGTTTTAAAACCATTAGGCACTTTTGATACGAGGGATTAGATGAATTTATAATTTTTTAACTCACTTAATCTCATGTTTGGTAGAATTTTTATTTATCTAAGTCAATCCCTCTTATAAATGATTAAGTTATATTAACAAGAATAAAATAATCACTTGTCACACCTTAGGATTATTTATCCAACTCGTAATTCATCCTATTTTTCCAATTTTATCCTTCTCCTATATCCAAACACACCACCACTTCTCGCCACCGACTGTCCACCTCCGGCCGGCCGACCACCGCCATCGACTGCCGCCCGAACCCCGGCAGACCGTCGCTGCCGCAAGCCGACCACCTCCGGCCGACCGATCGCCTCCGCCGCAGGCCGACCACCTCTGGCCGGCCGACCGCTGCCGGTCACCACACCACCGCCGCCGTCGAAGTGGATGGGCAATTTTTTTCAATTCATCAAAAAATTCTTAATTATCTCATTCTTAACCATCATACCAAATATAATATTATTTTATCATTATATATTATATTTCTACTTTAATCATTATTTTTATCATTTATCTCTTAATCATTTCATAATTTTATCTTCCAACCAAACGTAGTCTATGTTTATAAAAATCAGACGCCTGCAAATGAATCTTGACTTTTTTTTCTTTTTTTCTTTTTTCATGAAAACAAGATTCATTTAAACAATTAAGTCAGGCAATACAAGTTTGTATAAGAACAAAGACATCAAAAACAAAATATTGATGTGAGATTGCAAACTTAGGCGAGCCAACTCGTTAGCCACTTGGTTGGCTGATCTTCGACGGTAAAGAAAAGTGCGATAGTACGAATAGTTTGGATCGCCATCAAAATGAATATGGCCATTGTCATCACACCAAAATGGTCTAAAGAATCCTTAGACCACCTCATCTTTAAAATCATGGAAAGACATTTAACTTCAAGTGCGATTTTATCTTTTTTAAATATAATTTGATAAAAAAAAATTTGCCCGAAGATGTCTTCATAATTGATTGTAGGTTTATGATTCTTAGATATATACATCGATACCAAACAATTTACTAATAAATTTTTCTATAACATAAAGTCATTGTTTAATAATTGTTTGAAAGTTCTTATAAAATTAAATTTGAACATTTATTATATGGGATGATTAAAAAAGAAGTTAGATTATTTCCAAAAAAAAGAAAAGAAAATAAAATATATTATATATATACTATATTATTAAATTTGAGACACTTAGAGTAACTAACTTTTGGTGTCATGATCTGTTTTAATAATTATATATATTAATAAAGTGTTAAAATTTTATTGCAAGCTATATGTAGTTCAACAGATAGAGTCTTTATTTTTTATACATTAAGTTGTAGGTTCAATTTCTACTTGAGTCTTTTTTCTATTTATTTTTTAATTTATATATCAAATTTACAGTATAGTCCCTCACTATTTCTTATAATTATATTTTGATTCTCACTTAAATTTAAAATAAATAAATTATAAAAAATATTGTACAAACATCTAATATATGTGTATGTGGGCAATGTACTACAATATATATAATTTGAAGTACTGTGTGCGGTGAACAGGTGAAGTGAGAGAGATGCCGAAACGAACGACGCATACATACTCTAGCGAGGACGCTTTGCCGGAAGGTCCCGATTCCGATCTCTTCGTCTACTACTGCAAGCATTGCAGCTCTCATGTTCTTATTACCGGTAATAAATTTAATCCCGAATGAGATTTTAATTCCTAATCCAGTAGTCTAATTGAATTTGAGTTTGGATGATTGCCTTGTTTCAGATTTCTGTTGCTTTAACTGGACGGATCTATTCCGTTTTTAATGCTTTGTATGTATTGGTTCTGATTACACTTCATTTTTTTAGCTCTTGCGAAATATCAATTACAATGTTTTATAGATACCCAATTGCAGAAAATGCCCAAAAGAAATACGGACAAAGCTTATGTCTTGGACAGGAAGAAGCATCTTGCGAGGCTTAACACTAGTGAAGCTGGAAAGGTTCTTTTGAAGCGGTAACTTTCTGTAAGTTGTTTTGCACTAATCTAGATTTATCTTACGTCTTCTGAATTTTGTGGATCTATTTGATTCAGTGGTGAAGGAAAAGTGGAGAAGCAGTATCGAATGAATTGTGTGGGTTGTGAGCTGCTTGTTTGCTATCGCGCTGAAGAAGATATGGCATCTGCTTCCATCATATATGTTGTAGACGGTGCACTTAGTACAATTGCTGCTGAAACTAATCCACAGGTAACATTGTAAAGTTTTGTCAGATTGCAATTTTAAAGTGAGTTTTGTTCCTTGTCGTTTTTTTTCTGTACATGTTATAAATTTTGGTGGTTAGTCAGATTACTATTTCTATTGTTCATCATTGCTATGGCATGCACTCTGGAGCCTTACATACTTAACACTCCCTGTTGGATAACTGTTTTTGGTGGAATGCAATTTACTCGTGTCATATGGTTTAGGATGCTCCTGTTCCGCCCTGCATATCGCAATTAGAGGGCGGCCTTGTTCAAGTGGCCATCGAAGTGGAAGACCGTTCACAACGCTCAGCAATTACAAGTAATCCAACAGTCAACTGGCTCTAATGCTGTAGTTGATTGATAAGTATTTACGTAAATGTTCAATTTCTAGGGATCAAAATTTTTACTTGTTTGATTTTCTTTTCAGAGTTTATCATGCGAAGAAATATGAACTAGTCATGCCTTTGAATGTGCATTTTTAGTTTCTTTTCGGTATTTTGTTTTTCTAGCAGTAAATGTGTTCATATCAGGATACTTAAAAAATAGGATCACAAGTACCTTTTTATGTGTTGCAGAACTTCTGCAATTAATATAATAGGCTTGTTATTAGATCAATGATCAGCATAAATTGCTATTACCAGTTGGTCCATTGGGTTGATGGAAAGTTTGAACCTCTTGATTTTGTACAATCCGTAGAGATTAGAAGCTAATAAGATAAGGATTGTACGGGAAGTTTGAAATCATAGGAATTATCTAGCTTGTCTAGGTTGAGGCGCTTCTCAGGAGTATTTTTTGACTGTCACACAACCAGAAAAGGCATGAGAAAAATTACATTTTCAAATGATGATAACACTATGGTGTAGCCCTGTAGGAGGCTGCATTGATTGTGTTAGAAATGCTTTCTATGATGCACTAGAATAATGTCTCAGCCAGTCAGCCTGGAAGCTAGTATTTTCTGGACAGTGTTTGAAAGTTAAGAAGTGAAACTTTAAATTGTCTTGAATAAATTATGATACCCTCGCTTTGGAACATGAGCTTATGAGGCTTCCTGTCTTTCATCTTCCACCATTTAATTTATTTAGTAGCTGAATTTCCAGCATTTTAATTCACATGTGTGTGTATTGCATATATAAAAAAAATTGGCTTCTAAGGTTTTTACTCTCTCCAGTGCTTCCTTGAAAATTTGAAATGTTCTTGATACTCTTCATAAGGTTACCATTTTATGGCAATATGTTTAATTCTTTTGTACAAGGCAAAGAATTATCAGTAATTTGTGAAGGCACTTTTCATTAGACTCAGTTATCAAGAAATCATTCTTGTTTAATCTTCGGCTGTTCTTAACGACATTTTTACGAAAAAATGTGTTCTCACTGTGGTTCGGAAAATTTTAAAATAGGAAAGTTTGACCATCTAATAAAACAGTTTGCTGCAATTCCCACCATTGTTCTAAAATTCCGCCTAAGCACCGGCCGACCGCACCGAAAAGTGTTAGTCGGTCATCCTAGGCGGCTTTTAGGTTTTTTTTGGGGGTTTTTTTAAAAGTTTTTGGGCTTTTAATTTACCAATTAAAAAAAATGAAAAGTAGTTTTTTTATTGGCTCTTTTTTTTTTTACAGAAAACTAAATTTATTATAATAATTTGATGCTACATCAATTGCGCGGATGAGTAATCCGCAACAACTTTACAAGAAGACTAACTTAAAGCACAAACTCTTTGACATCATTACACAAATCTCAATAAGCACAATTATATGACATCATCACACAATATTCATGTGCGCCAACAAATTTCCAATGCCTCACTAAATCCAAAATGCATAAATGATTGTACTCTTGCAAGTTTGTTGTCCAAGATGCAACTCTGAATTTTATTTTCTCCCATACTTGATCAACGGACTCCGAAACATCTTCAAATATTCTTTTATTCCTTTCCAACCACATGAACCAAAATGTGTAGTGAATTATAAAGTACCAGAATTTGCTGAACTTTTCTTGTATGGGACACCCCGAATCCGCATTAAAAAGATCTTTAGCTTGCATCGGAAATGCCCATTGAAATCCCAACTCTTTTTGAACTCTCAACCAAATACCTCTAGAAAATGAGCAATGCTGAAGTAAATGATCTTGATTCTCCTCATGTTTTTTTATGGGCTCTTAACCAAAGTCCAGAAAGAAATGTGATTTATTGATTCATCCTAACACATCAAACTTCATCTTCGTCAGAGATCTAGAGTTAGAGAACTTCGCGATGATGACTTTACATCCAAAGAAGAAGAAGAGTATCACAATGATGATATTGAGTTTGTGTATGATGACGAACAAGTTGAAAATTATGGAGAAGTAGAGGAAATTTTTGATATTCTATTAGTTGTGCAATTTTGAAGGCATTTTAAATTTGATGTTATTGTGTTGGAGTTATAATATGTGATTTATTATGTTGATTCCGTGGAATCCGTCTAGCGGTGTCTAGTCTCCGCCTAGGTGCTAGTTACTAGTTTGGCGTCCATTTAGTGCATAGCTTGGTTCCCACAATATGAATCTGGGACATATGGGAAAAGCACCATGTTCCTTGTTCCACTTTTGTGTGTCGCATGTTTTCTAGATGCATTTTTAAATTTTGACAAAATTCCATGATAGTTCGGAAAATGTATCTCTTTGCTTACAACCTTGTTTCTTAACTAATTTCAGGAGTAAATGCTGACGATGTTCGAGTTACTGTTGCCGCACCTGCAGCCCGAGGGGAAGCTAACAATGAGCTTTTAGAATATATGGGAAAGGTACTTAGATTAGTTATTTAATGTCTGATCACCAGTCACAGCAACTGTTACAATCTCTGAAACAAAATATCCAAATTGACCTGACAAAAATGCATTGAAATAGGTATTAGGTTTGAAACTGAGCCAGATGACTCTCCAAAGAGGGTGGAATAATAAATCAAAGCTCCTGGTGGTAAGCTTGGTGCTTGAATTTCGTTCTTTTAACTTATGTGTTTTTAGTGGAATGAGAGGCTGCCCTTTTGCTCTATATAAAACTTGATTTGTTGATTTAGTTTATTTGGTTTCATTTCATTTTTCTCCTGAGCCCAAGAATTAAACCAAATTTTTATGCCTGGTATCTTTGCTGACACGCGTATTTCTTAGAAACCCTGAAAATGGAAGTAGAGATAATCTATCTATAATCAATCAATGAATGATTGCTACCTTGATTGCCCAGAAATTGGTAGTAACAACTGTAGAATCATGCCAAGTCTAAGATACACAGGTCCAGAAGTGAAGAGCTATGGTGGTGCTGTCTTTTTCCAAAGGTCAGAAATTTGGACTAAGAGGGCAACTTAAACTGTAGTATTCAAATCATTTTATAATAAACTAAAATCAAACTGGAGAGGGCGCGAAACATGACTTCATAAAAATTATGCATGAAATATGAGAATTTTTTCTTCAGGTGTAGAAGAGTAACTTTCCTTTTTCCGCCCCCCATTGGATTACCATTAAATAAGGAAATTTGTGATAATTGATATCCAATGTAAGTTAATAGATGGCAGTGTCATTTTTGTCCCTTGCATTGTGGTCACTCTATCGTACGTGCAGCTTACTTCTTTTTGGATATCCCGAGGAAGCAACTTACATCGTGCTTTGTCTGTATTAGGTAAGAGATATTACAGTCTAGACGTTGGTGGGTGCATAGACCATTACCGTCTCATGAACAATTTGATTTTGTACAAAGCTGGTTAAGACCTTGTCGACTCTAGGTTTAAATAGAGCTGTAGGCAATAAATAAAATGTAGAAGACTTGAGTAACCTTCATTTGGGATATAAAACGAACAAGGACAATAGACAGACAAACATAAAGTGCAGTACGTAAAAAGACGAGATTTTATTAAGTTTCGAAGATGGTGTAATACTTTGATTATTTCAAACTCTTCAAAGGTGGTATAATCCTTTGATTATTTCAAACTTTTTACAATCACAGCTGAGTGCTGACACTACAGACTATAACACCTATTACCAACAAGAAAAAAACTAAACTCAATTTAGTATGTCTAATCCACTCTATTTTACATCCACTCTGCCTCTTTAGAGTTTATGAGTGCTTGACTCAAGAAATCTAACAAAAATAAAACAACAGAGAACAGGAATGGATTTATCTGGGGCCTATAAGAACTGATTAATCTTGATCCGAGTATGATCTAAATTCTCAAATTCTTTAGAATGTGTTGAGAAAATTTTCTGAGAGGTAAGTTTTTTGAATCGTTTTTTTTATTCGTCTAGTTGTTCTTTCATCTGCAACCTTCAAATTCTTTTATGGAGGAAGTCGATGGTAACATTTGAATTTTGGTAATTGAGTATCTATTCTCATTGCCTTGATATCAGTCATAACCTTAATATTTGCCATTCAAATCGTCTCCGTTGATCTCTGACCTGAAAACTGAGATTTTATACCTTCATTAAATGGCATATGGAAACTGTCTTCGGCGTTTCGAAGTATATCCTTGATTCTGACATACTTTCATAAAAGCATGGTGAGACAATAGAGATAATTTCACCTCCTACGCAGCTTGTCTTTAAACCCGGTAGAGACTCTGTTGACTGATTTTTTTTCTCTTAGCTAATTCCTAGCCTTGATCAGTGATTTGACTTCGCTGATTCCATCCTGTCTTTATGACAGTTTTCTCATATGCTGTCATTGTTGTTAGCTTGTCTTAACCTCTTCTTTCTCACTAGACTAAAATTTTCTAACACGGCCGTTTTACTTTGTGATTTAAAGATGTGTGCAAAATCTTATTTTTTACTAATTTTGAATCTTTGTTTTGTCGATATTCCAAAATAAGTATCAACACATCCTTTGTAATTTTCTCCTATTTTGTTCGGGCCTTCGTTTTGTTGTATTTTATGGATCACATGACGCCATTCATTATTCGTTGTCAAACAGGTGGAGGATTTGAGCGCCAGACAAGTATATGAGAAACTCCTTGAAGCTGCACAACCTTGACTTCACGTGTATTTTCTCACCCACAAATATAATTATGCCTATGATGCAAATTTTCTCAAGCTTCAAATATCGCCAAGAGGACTTCTTAAAATAGATGTTTGTTTTTTTGTTACAAAATAGTTTTCTACAAGTAGCACAAACTTTGTTATTAGCAAGTTACTAGTAATTTTATGACCTTTAAAAAATTGACCCTCGTGTCTTACTTGTGCAACTGCCCAAGAACTCGCCCATAAGCACAACTGCTTATATTCTAATTCTGCGGCATTCTCATAATGTTGTTTCGATTTTATTTTTCGACGTCATTTGATTTACTTGTTTAATTGCCTCGTAAATTATTATTTTTTTCCCCAAGAAATAAAGCAGTTGCCTTCTGCTCATGTGGGAAAATTTAAAATTTATTTATAATTTTATACAAAAATCCAAAATTTGCCACCCTTTTAATCATCCCCCCATGAATCTGATCCAACCCCCTCCGGGAGAAATTTTAAGTTCGATCCTCATTACTAAATTGTCAGGCCTGATTCAAATGCAACAAATTTAACATGATCTGGTGCAGATAATAATTTAATTCTTATGGTAATTAAATTGTTCAAATCAAACTTACATTATATGGAGTATTGGATTAAACATGTGACGTTTTAAGTTTTTTTTACTAGCTTGTCTTGTAACAAGTTTTTCTAATGACCCTTGGGTACTTAGCCTATCATAGAGATGTTTTACGAACACTTGGCCCCTGCAGATTCTTAGGAGCATGATGGAAGCTACATAAACTTATATTTGTGTCATCAGACTTAAAAGCTATAAAGAACAATTCCAATCCAGCTTTTTGTACTGTGCAACTCGAATGTAAAGTTTTGACGGTGGCCAACACTGTAATTTAAATCAAAGTCATACCAATTGTATAACCGAGCATCACGATATATAAAAAGTTACATCTAATAGTAATACTTTGCATGTTTTAAAATCTACATAAATTCAGGTCACATAGTACTCCACTGGCAGGACAAGTAATGTCGCCAACACCAGCTAACTCAAAACTAAAACTTCAGCTGACGGAAGGAATGAAAGAAACCACGTTTCCTTATTAGTATAAGTTAGCAACAATTAAAACAATGAAGGACGGCAATAAATATATATGCACAGGATCCGACTAATTCTTGTGCAGTCGCAAAAACTTAAACTGAATCCTGCCTGACATTTTCTATTTAACAGGAGAGAGATGGGACACAAAACAAAGCTAGAGTAGCCAATAATTTTCACTTGGGGAGGCTCTTCTAACCTTACACCATCTCATAATTTAGAACACAAGTGTACAATAGAAACCTATACTTCATTGTACGATGCGGTGAGTTTTCACATGCATATCCAATGGAGAAGTTGGATCTAGAATGGGTGGAGAATGCTGGCGATGAGAAGGAAAGAACAAATTGTACAAATGCGAACCTTTACATGAAGTAGCTGAGGGATTTCTTCCGTCTCGAGCCTCCTTCACCGTAAAGTTCGTTCCACTGATGAAGCTCTGTCATGTTTATCGACTCTGATGAAACACTTGCGCAGACCTAGGTCGAATGAAAATAAATAAATTTAGAACAAGGAACAAGTAGGAGATATAAAATGACATTTTCATGTGATTTCTTCCTACCCTTTCGTGAGCAAATCTGAAGTCATCTATATTTAGGGGGCGAATATCAGCACTCCCACTTAAAGCCGGTGGAGTCCTCCCATCAGCAAGAGCAGCGGCTTGCTCCTGATATTAACCATAGCAGTTAGATAGATGAAGATAGAAATTCCAAAAACAAAAACAAAGGTAATCATCTCTTCAGATAAACTATTTGATAACATCCCTATGAGAAACAATTTCTCCAAAATAGGAAGTGGTAAAGAAAGAAACAAAGCCACCAGGATACATCGAGAATAAGATAAAAAAAATCCAAAATGGATTCTAAAGCTTGATTATCCCCACAAATAATTCAATAGATGATATAACAAAGGAAACATGCTAAAAAGCTTGGGAAATGGAAATTTACAAGAATTTGACACAACACAAAACATGATTCGTGAGGCACACTTGCAACAGTAAAAACCCGAAACAGGAAATAGATGCCACTCAGTTTAATTTTCCCATCTACATGATATAAATTAAGGAAAAAAATACCTTTTTCTCTTTTTCCAAAATCTCTCTAATTGGGCGATGTGCAGCTGTGACACACAAATTCTGAAACAAAACACGGAAGTTAACTTAAGTAGAGCCCTGCAACTACCAATCTCTCACAACTTAAGCCTTTAGGCCCAACCTTTAGATCACTTCCAGAATAACCATCCGTCATACTTGATACTGAATCCAAATCCATGTCAGCAGACAAGTCCTCTTTTGCTAGTATCACTCTTAGGATTTTTGCTCTATTAGCAGCATCTGGTAAGTTGACCATCAATCTACAGACAACACAATACAAGTGCAATCATCAAACATTTTGTGCTCAAGATCAAACTTCTCGAAGATGTTCTCAGTCTTGTTCTTACCTGCGAGGCAGCCGCCTTATTACAGCTTCATCTAGGTCGAAAGGCCTGTTTGTTGCAGCAAGTACCAAAACGCGCTCTGTGTCTTTTGTTCGCAGTCCATCCCAATTCACCATGAACTCATTTTTCATTTTACGCATGGCCTCATGTTCTCCAGGGTTTTCCCTTCTCCCCAGCATGCTATCTACCTACAAAACAAGGAAAAGCACAGCGGTCAGAGAATAAATGCTTAATGTGTCATGTGAGCTCAGATGGTGCCCAGTTTTGACAGAACTTTAAGCAACTCATAAACAGCTCAAGTCCCCACATACAGCATCCAACTAATGGAGCTCAAGCTACGATACCCTTTCATATTTTGTCATAATATTTTGTCTTACCATGAATTTATCACTCATATCAAGAATTAAAAACTTTATAAAGAGAAGCATTTTAGACACCGCATCGTCCAACTCCTAATTCAAGCACAACTGCACAAGCTCTGGCTCAAGTAATTTGATTTGCAAGTTACTACTTGATCAAACTCGAGCTAGAGTAGCAACTTTTTTGGGTTCTTAAGCTCTAATTATGAAGAATATCACAAGGAGAAAACACATCATAATGTAGAGTAACATGGCATACTTCATCAACAAAGATAACGCTTGGAGCAATTTTGCTGGCTAGTGAGAAGACAGCCTTGACATATTTCTCACCCTCACCAAACCACTGCAAACACAAAGAATGGTGGTGCAACATGAGAACATTATGACATCAGCGGAATTTTACAACGGTAAGTTGAGCTTTTTATCGAATAACCTTCGATGTTATGCTGGACATTGAAATGTTAATGAAGTTAGCACCAGCTTCAGTGGCCACAGCTTTAGCAAGCATGGTTTTTCCTGTTCCAGGGGGCCCAAATAAAAGTATACCCTTGCAAGGCTGCATGAGAATAGATTTGGAGGTTCTTAACACAGAGCGCAAGCTAGCCACAATAATATTTAACTATCCAACCAGTCAAGCAATGCCAGAAAAGATTAAATCTCAGAGGCAACAAAAATAAGCATTTGAATGCACATTGCAAGATTGAAAGAGAGTGAATGCAACATCTTAATTCAAAAGGGTTAAGGATTATGAGCAATTATGACAATAGTCTAAAGAAATCATTTTTCTATTTAGTGATAAATGACTCGAGCAAAATTACAATCTTTCAATATTAAAAAAAATTTACAATCTTTCATCTGTATCATGGAAATTATTCTGAACAAAAAAATACATATTATAAACAATAAATAAATAAAAAAATCTGAACAAAATGGAAGGGAAAACAGTAACATGATCGGCACAGAAAATAACCTCACAAACCAGAAAAAGGGGTCATGTCTCATGTGTATTTTTTAAACAAAATGTATATTAAATATGAATAATAATTCAAGAAAAATGAAAACAAACTCAACATAAAAGGTAACTGAAAATAGTAAAAATTGTGAAAATACAGATTAGTTCCTTCACCCGAAATCTCCTTCTTGCATCAAGGGAACAATCACATAAAAAAGGAATAAAAATGTCACCTTGGTGAGTTGACCCTTGCAGAAAAGTTCTGGCCTCTGTAAAGGAAGCATCACCAACTCCTTCAATGTGTCTTTAACATTTTCCAGTGCTCCTATATCATCAAATGTCACTCCGATATCACTGGCTGGGATTACATCAGCTAGAAGCCTCTTCTCAAATTCATTTTCAGTCACAACATCCTGGGAAAACCCAAATTGAAGATACAAATAGCAGATTCACAAATCAACAACAAATGAATATGGTGTCAAGCAACAAAGTATCACCTTGAGGGACTTCTTTAAATTCTTGGATTCATTCATTATGGATTGTAAAATTTCAATCCCATATTGAATGCTGCAACAAGAGTGCCACATTAGTTTGATTCTGAATACTGATTGATATTTTGTAAATAAAAAGTGGCTTCTTTCAATTACCTTTCTGTAGATAAAACAAGCCTCGCATCTGCTTCAGCTTTAGGGTTCGTCATCAAATGATGACTTAAAGCCCATCCAACAACCTTTTCCGCACCTTCAAAACATTCTAAAACTTATGCCATTCTCTCATGTTCACAAGTTTATCATTTCACATGGAAATCATTAAGTAAACCAAAGCTAGTATATGATAAAGACATGCAAAAGAAATGCATACTTTCATTTGTAAGGGATTGGTCTTTGATGCTTAAAGTTTCTAATCCATCACACCCCAAACCATTACGGTTTAGGACCTGTATATAAAAATACAAAGCAAAAGTCAAATGACCTCGTACTGTAGAGCTGGTTTCAGTTGAAATGATAAGAGAATGATTGTTGAATAATCAAGATTTATCGGTATGCGAAGCCCATCACTTTAGTGAGACTTGCATGAACTGATCATAGCCAACATTAACTGAAACATCCTTCTTCACATTTTAATTACATGAATGAACAAACTAATCCCATCTTATCCTCTTATCTCTAAAAAACAACTGCACAGGAATGACGTTAAAAACAACAAAGTACAAATGCCAGAGTGTAAGCACAAACCCATTCACAATTTTTTTTCAACTATTTTTTGGGTGGAAAAAGTTATAATCTTAACTCTGTCATGCAAAAAATGGCATCCTAGCAATATTAGAAAGGTCTGAAGTAAATACTGAGTCATACACCAGTTAAATACTACAAAAGATCTGAATTCAACAAAAGCTTCTGATTTATATTTGTAATTGCCGGTCATTCTCCATATAAGTGCAGGTGTTCATGTTACTCAGCCTCTCTGTGCATTCAGGTTAGAGATTATATTCGATGAGGACAAGTTATCATAAACTGTATCATTTCTAGAATAAACATTGAAAAAGTATGAATAGTGATACATAAAGAAGAAATTACATATGTTCACCAAAAGGATATCTGCATCATGAGTAGTTCAAGTGCTAAGTGAAATCATAATATTTGCCAGCCTATAACAATCATATATAAATGAAATTTATGGGGTCACTTTCATAATGAAAAGAAAACTCACAGTTCGTAAATTATACAAATTTGCTTTCACTTTCAGGGTTTCAGCATCCTGATCTAATTGACGCTTCCAACTAACCAGATGAGCTTCATCCTGAGATGTTGATCAGCATCATTATGCAATTTGGTTTGCCAAAAAATATTACGAAAAAGGAATTCCAGCAACAAACCTGAGGCATGTGAATTGTTACTTTATTAGGAAACAGTTTTGACAAAAGCTTAGTTGCCTTGGTAACATCCTTAGCTCTATCATTCAGCCTCCCAAAACTATCCTGGTATAGTCAAATCCACATCATATGAGGGCAATAAAACATGTGATGAGTTGAGAATTCTGAGAGCTGTTTCGCTATCCCATGACACAAGAAATAATCTTTATCTGGAACAATGTTAGCCGATCAAACACAAGCAACTAGGATATACCAGGTATATGATGAGAACCAAAAAAGAAAAAATTACGAACAGGTGTAATTTTCTTAATAAAGAATGCCTCGTTCAAGGTAAGCCCGAGATGAAAAGTTAATCTATGAGTAATTATTCAAGATTTTAAATTACACAATTTATTGTCGCTTCCTTTTGTGATAGTCTATAGGTTCCGCTTTTAGAGGAGTTGGTCAGTCTAGGTAGCTCAAGGTTCAAGTTAAGGTGCACTCAGCATAAATGCCTCAAACTGCTGTTGTGAAACTTAAAAATCCCATAACAACGAGCTCTAATACCAATTTATGGCGCCCTGCATTATCGATCTTGTTATAGGGCGATAGATTGGAGACTTCTCGATATCGGTAATACTCCTTTCTTGTTGGATCTCCTCCTCTTTTGATATTTTTTTTTCTTGAGACTCATTAGAGCGAACCTTTTGGCATGTCAAATTTTTATCAATCAGGTCAAAGGAAGACACAAATATCCTAGGATTTCAAATTGCATTATTTGTAATTTTCTTAGTTGGTATTAGCTGTTTAAAGACGAGTAGTTTATAGTTCCTTCTAGGAGGAGTTGATAGTCTAGCTAATAGGATGTGTGCACCTCACGTGCATGCATACATACATATATATATACATATGCATATAATTCAAGAATTTGCTCGTGTTATTTACTGCCCAGTACACAAGAGGTTTGAATTAAAGAAAAAAACACACACAGTTTATATATGTTCCATTATTCTTAATCTAGCTTTGAAGAACTATAACAATGTTTGTAACAAATAATGATGATGGATACATAACTTCGATAAGATAGACGAGTTTCATGGTAAGACAAAGCCCTCATATAAATGTAAGACAGCTTGAAATGCTAGAAACATTGCTAAATAAGACAGACTAGCAAAGCCCTCACTTTGTGAGGCACAAATACATGCTTCATGGCTAAAGATGAAACATATTGTATCCTCTTAAACAACGCAAACAATATAATAACAATCTAGACATAAATTTTCAACAGATCCTTACAGGGAACGTCAAGTCAAGCAACGCAGTCTGGTGGCCGCCGAATTTTGTGAAAAGCAAACCGCCAGGGTGAGACTGCAGAAGAGAAAACTGGATTTACGAATGAATCCCAAAGTATATGTATTAAGATTTTGACTCATACTTAATGTCAATTTATTTATGTCAACCCATGAAGCTTGATTAGAACAATCATGAAGCATGTAAAGAATGTAGATGGATTTGTGACGAATTCTACCTTTTCCTTAGAATTGTCAGTTTGAATGTGTGTTCCAATAACTACGACATTATCAGGGAGCTTCTCAAGCTTGTTCTTAAAAATAGCATACGATTCTGAACTTCCTGCCATGGACTTCTCTGCATCTTTCATAAACAAAATGAAAGGAGAATCCCTGCTCTCTTCAAATACAGTCTAGCAATTGGGAAGAGTAAAATTGGGTGATATTAAGTAACCATTTCAATGTAAACCCAGTGATTTTGAAAAGAAAAGTGACCACACCTCAAACATGGTGTTAATAAACAACTTGTCCATATCCTCAATGCCAGAGGTATCCAAGCGAAGTTCATTGGCTAGATGGAAAAAAGCATAATGTAATTATGAGGAATAAAGCAAACTCCGAATTTCATATTCTACAAAGCTAACAGAAATAAAATAGAGATCTTATCAAGCTGAGTATCACCATGGCAGAAGAATCCATGACCATTATCACAAAGACCTCCAAAATCAACCCCATCTGCTACGAGTCTGTCAAATCTTACACCAATTTTTGAAAGAGGGTTATCTTCAAAAGGCAAGAGAACCTTCCCTCGCATTCCAGGAGTTGGTCCCCTAAAAGTCGAGCTAAAAAGGTGTTATTTGCAAACCTAGGTGAAATCTAAGTTAGAAAAGACATGTATATTGATAAAGGACATTAGCATATAAAAAGTGCATACTACATTCTAGATGTTATAGTAAAATCAAGTCATAGTGAGTGAGAACTAATGAGTATATTGGACATGTAAGATTTACCCAAATATATATGGGTTTAATTGTACAAAGATAACGGATGAGTGACACCTAGCCATATGAGTTGAGGAATATGTAGACAAAGAACTCCAAGGATAATTACTAACATTTGTTGAGGAAATTTTATCTTATTTGTTCTGTTATTTTGGTTACAACAGAAGAAGAGGTGTATATATTTTATTCCCTTTTCTTGGATTTTGTTACGTGTATATAAGGATGTTTTGTAATTGTATCCAATAGGATGATTTTATCAAAGTAATGAAAGATAATTTTGGCCTCATCCTCCTTTTCTAACTCACAATCACTTCATAAGTATTGTTCTCGAGGACAGGAATCAACGAAAATTTCAAATCAAACACCCAATGAAAAGCCAATTTGTATTCCTCATTTAATATCAGGAGAGCTCTGTGATTCACGACCAGTTACCACCAGAGGAAATAAGCCAAATATAGTAATAAATACCAAATTGTTTCTGCGACACAAACTCAAAGACTGTAAAGAAAGCAAGGCATGGGATATTGTTATTACCTCGTATTACTTGAATATACTCCACCAGAAGGTAGACCAATGAATTTAACTCTATCACCTAAATCAATTTGCAACAATCAGCACAAGGGATCACAAATTAAAGAAATGTGTCACTGTGACAAGAGGGTTTTCCAAAACTAGACTGCGAGCAGACAAACAAACAATTAAACCACACTAATTACAACGCGACTCACCTAGTTTAATAGAAGAGTTCTTAGCAGCATTCACTGAATTGGATATGACATCAGTTTCCATTTTCAACGAGTCGGAGCCAAGTGGAGCACTAAGTGCGGTGTCTGCTTCACCAGATGTAAGTCCAATGTCCTTGCCGATCACTGTAGATCTAGTGACTTGCTTGCTCATATTGCACACTTTTTCTGCATTGACTCCCTCTTTCAGAGTCTCGGCATCCTTAGAAGAACCCTAAAAAAAGTGGATAAACCATATATGACATTTCATCTGTTTATTATATTTTTTTTGGATCCTCTTTATGAGATTTTTAAAGATATGGTTCAATAATAAAATTCAAAAGACCAATGAACAACTTCATAACCTAAAAAATGTCGTTCTATCTAGTTCCAAAAGCATGCTTTTCACATGCATTCCTTAAAAAACTGTTCTATAAAATCTTTTGGGTTTCATTTTCGTTTGAAAAATTAAATAAGAGTCAAAGATAAATTGGAGACACACTTTCTCAATCAGTTACTATGCCAGAAAAAAAATAAAAGATGCAGGTATTAGAAGACCATTATAAGTATATAAGCTTTTCTTTTGGGCTTTCATTTTTTTGGTTAAAAAAATATTCATAAACAAGTACCATACGTCAAAATTTTTACCAAAGCACAGGAAACAAAATAATCAAAAAAGGGAACACATTTAAAAAAAAATGGAATGGTCAATCTAAACTTAGGTTTTAACAATAAAATTGAAATGGTCAATCTAAACTTACTCCCAAAAATGAATGGCTGTCAAATATAAGCAATTTAGCCCCAAAAAAATGAGCAAGCGCCTTTGCCAACATTTCTTGGTAGATATCAGACCCTGAAAAAACAAGAAAAATACACGGCATGCTTTAAATTAAATCGCATGAAACAATACAAAGAAGATTAGCCTACTGGTTAACAAATACTTATGTGAAACCAATTAGTGACCTGCAGGACCAGAAAGCAAAATTCTCGGATTCAGAGTAGGAAGTTCGGATGTAAATTTAACTTGGTCCTTGTGCTTCAGGTGTATATATGAAGCCCCAACTAGAACACTTTTTGTATTCTCACTGCAAGTTAATTAGATATGTGAGTACTGATAACTCAGTGATAACAACATGCATTTTGTATGCTGACTACAATTTAATTTGTATGTAGGAAAACTAGACAATCAATAGAAGATGATGGGGTGAATATAGACTCCAGTTTTAAATCCTCAAAAAAATTTGAACTGAAGTTGCATAGCACTACCTCAAATAGTAGGGGAAATTATCAAATGAAACTTCTAGCTGTCTCCCATGTAGAATCGAGGCAATTATGCTTTCTCTAAATGCTGAAGTTCGTGTGCACATGCCAGATACTGATGCCAGAATCGGATCCCTAACCCAGTCTCTTTCATCCTGTCACACAAAAGTTTTGGCTACTCCTAAGTCATGATAAATCTAATAACATGAACTTTCATAATGAAAGAAAAGGTTCAGCTTGGCTATTATTGCTTCTTGCCTCTAAACCAGGTTCTATACTGCCATCAAACTTGTTGGCAGCCCCGACATCAACAGCTGCTTCACTCCCTAAGTTTGTAGCTGAGTTAACTTCTTGGCCATCAAGCTCATCCTCATTAACAGTGGGGGAGGAAGGCAGTTCACTCACTCTGTAATTTTTACCACTGGCCTGAGATGTAGGCTTAAGCCGTGATAAATCTTGCCGTGGGTTAGAAAGAGATGCCAAAATTGAAGCACCAGCAACAGCAGATGCATCTCCTGCTCGCCTTTCAACATGAATCGGCTTTCCTACGTTAGCCTGTACATCTGGTGGGGGGCTCTTGATAATGTGTTCATAAGGTAGCTGCTGGAAAATCTATATGGATAGGCATTGAGGACTCCACGAGAAATAACACGAATTGGACTTGAAAATCAAATAATAATTGTAACAAAATACGTTGAGGATACATATGCATGAGTTCCGAGAAAGCCAAAAACCACTTCGTCCCCTGAATTGAGATCAGAACTAGAATTTTTCTTGATTGCTTTACCATTTACTTGCACACATGCTTTGCTTCCCCGACTCTCAAGCACCGCAACAGGTTTATCATCTCGCTGATAATTTTCAACAAAAAGTAAGCAAAAAAAAGAAAATTGCAGATACCAAATAGCTCGGAATATTCCACACATACATTGCAAGTGAAGAACCACAAGTAGGGGCCATCTCTTTAGCAATGCAGGTATCATATCCATTTCCAGAATCAGTTACAAAAGAAAACAATTATAGACGATAGATTGTTCCACTTTTTAAGTTTTGTTTACAAGCATTACCTGGGTGAGCCTTATTGAACACAAGATTGCACTGATGGTTTGATCACGGATCAACAGATTCGCCTGTTTGCTTGAGCCAACTAAGAAATTGGTTGTGTACACGGAAACGGTTGGGTTCTGCAAACAGGCACCTTGTTGTTAGTCAACATTCCCTTCAATTTAAAATCACTAAATATTTTGTAATTATCAAATAATAAAAATTTTATCTTCAGCTTTGTCTAAGCGACAAACTTGAACTAACGTACACCAAGAACTCCACTCATAAAAGATTAAAAATAATAAAGATTGAAAAAAGAAAAGAAAGAAATCATCTGAGATATTAAGTATAAGACCATATTTATCAGGCCTGACCACTTTACCAAATCCAACAAATGTAGACCAAGAACTCCAGCTCATAAAAATATAAAAAGAATCAGATGAAAGAAAGAAAAAAAAAAGTTACCAGCGAGGATTGGGTGAGAAGCCGGAGATGAAAGAAAGAAAAAAAAAGTTACCAGCGAGGATTGGGTGAGAAGCCGGCACCAAGGCGTTGTTGTTTCAAAACCTAGATGTTGCTTCCACGAAGCGAACGAGCTCCTCGGCTTATCCGCTACAGCTGCCACAGCCCCTGAATTTCGAAAATTCACACAAAATTCCCCAAATTTCAGCCTTCTACATACATGCAACAAAATCCAAAAGTCAAGTTCGCATATACTAGCCTTGAGCAACCACAGGAGCCGCGACCAAGACGGAGGCAGCTGGAACCGCGGCTGCAGGGAGTTCCGCCGGATCAGTGGAGCTTATTTCCTTAGGATTCCCCGCCGGCTCCAGCTCTGATGCCTTCGAATTATCATCATTAATACTAGTATTTTTATCATTGCTGCTCTCACCCTACACCAAAATCATTCAAAAATCAACCCCAAACTCAATAATCGAGCAATAAAAAAAAACAGATCATTTCCAGTTCAAACACAAACAAACAATCAGAAAGTAAAAGAAACCGAAAGTGCCTTCTGACGTTTCGGAGAAGAAGGCTTGTTGTTATCATCGGACGCCGAAGATGATCTCTTGTTATTCAACGGTAGAGATCCACTTCGCCGGGTCGACACCATCTCCGCTGCTTCTCTTCTCGAATGCGATATCTCTAGAGAGAGAGAATGTGCACACAACTGAATATATACGTATAGGTGTGTATCAATATATATATAGGTGTCAAACAGTAAAATTTTATTAATAGGGGTGAAAGAAGACAGAACAGTCAGGTGCAATCGGAAACGAAGAGTGGGGGGGGATTTTATAGGTGGGTAAACAGAGTGCTCACGTTAGCTGCATTTCAAGAATGCCACTAAATTACGCTGTGCTCGAGGCATAGGGACAAGGTGAAGTAGTGAGGGTCGGGATAAGTTTTAGGCAAAAACTTGTGTGAGACGGTCTCATGAATCGTATTTTGTGAGACGGATCTCTTAATTANAAATCATTTTTTCTTAAGCAAATAAATAAATAAATATATATATATATACACACACATATATCGCATTAATTATTTATTTATTTTAAATATAAATGTCTTTGAATAATAAATTATTTTACCTAAAGCTAAATAAATTTAAACTAAAAATTACTACAATAATTTGTTTTCTTGATAAAATTTAGCATTTAGAATACGATGCTCGTGATTTAGTGTATATATTATAGAAAATTCAATTTATTCGAACTTTCTAATAAAAAAAAGTTGGATATTTAGATGATTTCTTTGGTATAAATAAATTAAATTAGTTTATAAAAATTTATTCAACGAGACACATAAGAATTTAAAAATTAAAATATAACTTTTGTACTTGTTTTTTTTTTTAAATATATTGTACAACAATAACTAGTCTCAAATTATCAACCCCTTTATATAATTTATATCTCTATGTCAATAGTTTATACAATTGAGTAAATTTAAAAGTATAATAGCGATATAATTTTATAATATTCGTGTGATTGAAATATTTATGTTCTAAATATGATTTTATTATTTTGTTTGTCTTGTTTAAAATCGAATTCAAACGAGTATGGTTTAAATTCAGATTCAAACGAATCCAATTATTAAGATTATCGAGATAATTAAAATAGTATATTTGTTTTTAGAAGATGTGGGAGCCAAATTAATCAAAAATCAAATTATTTATGACTTTTTTGTGTAAAATGTATGTATTATATTTATATAAATAATAATAAAAATACAATTTATTTAAAAACAATGTTTGGTTGATTCTCACAAATAAAAAGACAAAAAACATATGTGAGACGATTTCATGGGTCGTATTTTGTGAGACGGATCTCTTATTTGGGTCATCCATGAAAAAATATTACTTTTTATGCTAAGAGTATTACTTTTTATTATGAATATCGGTAGGATTGACCCGTCTCACAGATAAAGATTCGTGAGACCGTCTCACAAGAGACATACTCAATAAAAATCAACCATATATCATATTCTTCAATACAATCTTATATATATATATATATATATTTGAATCATATTTCCAAATCTTATAGCATAGCATGATCATTACTTTGAATCCAATTATCCAATAATTCTAGAAAATATTTCTATAATTTTTTATTATATTTTATCTTAGTGTACTATTTTTTTAAACATAGCCTTCTTTTGGTACACCAATCACACAATCAATGAATGTGGATCATTCCAATATGATAGCTAAATCTAGCCATCCAAATTAATATAATCAAACTTCAAATCCGAACATATAATAGTAATCACGAGTTAATTCTAAATTTTCATAAAATCAATAAGTTTCTATTTTTGAAAACTTCCATTTTTAGAAATTTTCCACATGCTAAATTTGGAAATAGCAACTATTTCTGCTAATAACATGATGAAACTATTCCATATGATTGTGAAGTCAAATTGGAACACAAGAAGACTCAAAACCAAACCTCCCCTCAACACAAAGTTTGGTTAACTCGCTCCCGTATCTGCGACCAGGTCGATCGCCCCGAATTGGGAGCTGCTCGATCAATGCTAGTTTTGGATTTCCCCACAAAGTATATATGAAACCTTTTAGTTACAGAGGGACTTGCACTACCTTTATTGCCATCCTCAAAAAGGTATATTCTTTACAAATTTTGATCTTCTAATATTCTTTAGAGAAGTTGATACAATAAGTGGTATTATTCACTATTCAACCACAATATATGCAAATCCAAGTTGCTATAGTCATTTACATGTTGAAAAAGTATCAAATGACAACAGAATTAAGATCTCATATTTGCAGCTATATGCCACATGATCAAGATTGCAGTAGTTGTCCAATTCTTTGTTAACCATCTGATGTTGCTTGAACTTGAGCCGCGTATTGTAAGTTCCAAAGAACGTCCTCGAAAGAAGGACGAGTAGATGACTCGGGAGAAATGCAGTTGATCGTTAAGGATATGACGATGGATACAGATTCTTGACAGCAAGATGCCAATACAATTGGATCAACTATTTCCCTTATGCAATCAGGATTCCCTAAAGACACCTGTATATTGAAGAAAACCTTTCAAAAAAAAAGGTAAAGGCTTGATGAAGCTGAAATTCTCAATGATAACTTTGTATTGCTAGGGTAATAGGAGGATTAAACAAGGAAAATGAGCTTCAGAAAGGTGAAGTAGAACCAATGTTTGAACAATGACATAAGAAAAGCACAAGAACTTTTATTTGACGTCGTACGATGATTATCTCCATCCTTACGCTATTAGTATAGCATAAAAAATAGGAGGGGAGATGAAAAGGTTAAATTTCTAAATTGACTGAATTATTTTGTTGGTTTACTTTGTTTCATTTGCCTTCTTTTTTGGGGCTGACTCATTTATAGTCTAGTTTTCTTGCTTCCTGTAGTTCTCATGAGAAAGAGTATGAAAACACTTGTTAAGCTAGAAATGTGAATCAAAGAATACTGGCTGCATCTCAGATTGAGCTTTCATCAATATGAATTCTATTCTAGACAGTTAACACAGACTCATTATTCAATCAATTTATTTACCATTTCGTTGAGCACGAACGACTCTTTTCTTGCACGAACTGATGGTGCAATAAGTGACTCCAGTAATATCATCCCGAAACTATAAACATCGTCCTCAAGGTTCTTTATTTGCCTGCATATTTTAAAGCAATATTTGATGATTATAAAATAGTGGGCAGAAATGGTAAACAACACCGCTCTTACTAAAAACGTTTAAAGATTTTGTTGAGCAACATGTATCTGCTCTGTTACAATAACATTTTTATGATCCTACGTAACTCATAAGTCATACCATGATTTAAGGCCTCCACTTTCTTCCTATAAAAAGAAAATAACAAGATAATATTTATCAGTAGCTTTACTGCAATTTCTTTGATCGCCGAAAAATCACACATTTTTTAATATTCCATACCTTGTCCTTGTCAATCTTTTGATCAGCTACAACAGACAATCCATAGTCACTGAGCTTCCCTATCCCATTGTCATTTAGCAATATGTTTTTGGTTTTCAATTGATTGCTGAAAAAACCAGGAATTATTCCATTGTGCAGAAAATGCACAGCCTTCGCAATGCCTATAAGAATTGCCAGCCTATCCGACCATCTGATCACCTTTTGTGAACTTGTTTCTGCAGAGTCAATGCAGCAAACTTTTAGTAATTTATAATCAAGGTTATAACTGGTAAATTAGTTTATTACTTCTACAATGTTACAAATTCAAAATATTATAAAATGGCTTATTCTAGGACCAAGAGCTTGGGCTGCACCACAAGACAGCTCTTAATATTTAAAATCATACAGTAGTCCAATAGTTAAGTTTTGATCGCTATTAACATGATTAACTTTTAGTTACCATTCTTAAGCAATAATTTCTCCAACTTAAGAAATACTGCTTCAAGAAAACTTTCGATTTGATGTTGCAGCCAATAATGTCATGTTCCAAGCGATAACAAATTATTAGCTACCCCCTCACCAGAAAGACGAGCTTGATAGTTTCCATGAGATATATATTCATAAATAAGATACACTTCATTGACACCGGCTTCATCTTTTCCTTCGATCTCAATGCAGTGTCCCAGGAGGCAGACCAAATGAGGATGCCGAAGTTTAGCCAGCAAATCCAGTCTAAGTTTGAGGTTTCGGATAGTATACCTTTTCGACACTTTCAAACACCGTATGGCTACCTGATCACTGTTTTCCAGTCTTCCTTTGTATATCTAAGAACAAGACTGTTAGTAAGGCCAATATTGACAGAAGTTGCCTAGTTTTGAATCATAGGCACAACTGTTACTCATTCAAGAAAAGTACACACAAGGCCAAAGGTAAAAAAATGGCGGCTTTCCTAGAATTCCGATCCAATATTTTGGATCTTGATTTCCATCAAAGAAAACAGTAAATCGTCCTTAAAAAGAAAAATGCATCAATATGAAAAGATCGATCAACCTTTCCGTTTGAACCTTCGCCCATCAAGGCTAAATCGTCGAAGTTGTTTGTAGCTTCCTTTAGCTCGTCAATAGAAAATAATCGGTGAGCCGGCCTATCTTGTGTGCCTAACTTTGCCGCATCAGAAATAAATCCTGTGGAGTAAAGACTAATCCTTTATAAGCTGTTTGGGAAGATAAATTTCAAAAAATAACTATGGATTAACTGAAATAGCTAAGGGGACAACATACTTGCATTTGTTATAAGCTCAGAAGAGCGACTTTTAACTGAGTTATCTTGCACGGACTTGTGCAGCAAGTGTTGCTCTGATGTTCTGTGAGGGCAATACTGTCGACATAGTACAAGAAATCCAAAAGCCAGAAGTGCCAATATGACCACGATCCCGCAAATTACACCTACTAGTATCCCCACATTCTTCACTTTAGAGTTCTTTTTTCCTGAGGAGTTTTCTACACAATATGCTTCGGGATGCTGGTGTTCTAAATCTATCGACAAGCAATTCCCACCAAACTTAACAACTCGGGTTTTCATATCCGAGCTTAAACATGAAGGCAGAACGCCTTTCAATCTATTGTTAGAGAAATCAACTAATTCAAGACTGCTGCCACAAGATAAACTTGATGGAAGCGAACCAATAAACATATTCGATGCCAAGTTTAATGATGTGATATTAGGCAAGGCAAAAAGCTCCGTAGGAGTAGTCCCCTGAAGAGCATTGAAAGAAAGGTCAAGTTGCTGCAGATTATTGAGCGTGCCATATTGCCTAGGAATTCTACCAGAAAAGGAGTTGTTGCTCAGCAAAACAGCAGTTATTCCTTTCGGCATAATTGGAAGTTCTGAATCTAACTTATTGTTGCTCAAATCCAGCCAATTTAAGCGAGACAAGATACTAAGATCAAGCAATTTACCAGAAATTTGATTGTTGGACAAATTGATATCCGCCAAAGAAGTAACTCTTCCCATTGAAGACGGTATCAGACCATCAATTTGATTGTTCCTCAAACTTAAACTTGTAAGATTTGAAAATGAATCAAACCAATCAGGAAAAGTACCATTCAAGAAGTTGCCATCAAGTTTAAGGATCTCCAGGTTCACAATTCTTGGAAGTGTCTGAGGAATTGAACCATAGAAAAAGTTCCAACTCAAATCCAAGTATTCAAGAAACTGCAGCCTGTGAATTTTTACAGGAATTGGACCCCATATGCCTAATGACACCAAACTCAAAGCTCTTAAATTATTAAGCCTTGACAATGTTGCTAAAAGTGAATCCATGGAGAAGTTTTGTGACAAAGTTTGATAAGGAATAGGGAATCCATCAAAACCACTGGCCCTTGTTTGCCTATCACCATATATTCTTATTTCAGAAATAACATTATCTTGACATGAAATATTCACTTGAGGAGAATTAAAATAACACAGATCAACTCCTCTATTGAGCCAATAATCTAACTGTTTTGGGTACTCTAATTGCTTCCTTAACTGCAAAAGCACTTGGATTTGAGAGGATTGCAGTTGGTATGTACAAGAGGTCAAGAAACCCAATGAAAAACAGACTAAAAAACACAATCTTGAAAATCCCATCTTAGGCTCAGCAATAAATTCATGAACAATCATCGACACCGACGACACATAAATCTTCATGAAAATGACATATTCTGGAGAACCCACAAGAACACTCTACAAAAAGAAACAAACTACACCAGAGATCACCAAATAAGCTGGCAAAAGATTCAGATCACCGCTTCTGATGCATAGAACAGACCCATGCAGAGAAAAAACAAACAAACAAACAACCGGTAAAAGAAAAAAAAAAGCACCAAAATCTAATCTGTTGGAAAATTCGTAAGTGGGATTTGAAAATGTGAATGCTCCTTCTTGAAATCACACAACTTTATTGCTCGCACATGCTGTTTGTTTCTTTAAACACTGTCCGAATTCTTCGGTCATTAAAAATGAAGTTAGAGCGTGGGATACTACTAGTTGAGAATATGATATAATAATAATAAAGAACCAAAAGAGTCAAGATTTCAGTGACTCAGTGACATTATTAATCACAAAAATTATTAAATTTATTATGTTTAATTGCCAAAAAAAAAAAAAAAAAAAAAAAAAAAAAAAAAAAAAAAAAAAAAAAAAAAAAAAAAAAAAAAAAAAAAAAAAAAAAAAAAAAGCCGCCACCAAATTTATACTACTTTTATACGCCACAATTATTTAAATTCGAATGTTTTAATTGCTTTTTATTTTTATCTTCATGTTGACACAAACTAACAACTACAAGTCCACATTGCATGAAGTGAACTGGGCTGTCTAGATTTTGGCTACAGGCGAGGTCCGATTCAGGAAATTAATGATGGTAATGCATCCAATTAGTTTGGCGGATTTGATTTTTAAATTATTCAGTTAAATAAAAATTTAAAATTTATCTTATTAAATTAGTCAGTCGGCCACTTTTTGTTGATATATCTATACTATACATTAATTCATGATAGTATATGAAACATGAGACTCTTAATCAAAGCGGTTCTCCGTCACCACTCAGGCAACGTATCTTAATGTCTGAAAGTTGGATAGGGTGCTCAGGAGTATTTAGCCTTGCAAAGTGGTTTTTGCTTATTGACTTAGCTAATTCAATGTGATACCCAACTAAAATGGACTTGGGCATTAAAACTTCCAAGGCGAAACTTGCTTATCGATCTTCCCCACTCTCTTTTCTATAGAAATGAAATCTCAGGTTGAACTTAACTTATTCAATAGATTGTGGGTCAGTCGAGTAACGAGCAACATCTAGGGTTCCTCGAACAATGTGATATCTTACACCAAGTAAATCCTTACTTCTAGGGGTATAATGATAGACTGGGAAGCTCGATTAAAAAGAATTGACGCTCGATATGGTAGCATCGCCCTTTGTAACATAAATAGATTTTTAATAATTATTAAATTATTTCTTTATCATTATACATTCTTTTTAATGATGATGAAAAAAATGATATATTACTTCAATCTTAATATTAAAAATATACATTATACAAAAATACTACATAACTTTTTATGTGCCAAATAAAACATCCTCATACAAAATTTGTACCCCGATATGTCGAATATGTGATGTCAATACATTGCATATGTTTTGAATCTCCGATTATTTGATCGTGATATAATTATTTATTTATTTGTATAAAATAATATTATACAAAACACTAAATACATTCCCAACTCGTTAGTAGCTGGCCATACTGCGATGGCCATAAATTTTAGGTAGATTTTTTCCGTAAGGCCCTCTCCACTTGACTGGGACGACCAATGTCCCCAAAATTCAACGCAATTTTTAATTTTGGTACCAAATTCTATGGTTTATACGGTGAGGTGCATTAAATATTATACAGAATGCAGTTTCAATTTCTAAATTATTTCACCTCCCACATGACGAAATGGGTCACCAACATTTCATGTTAGATTGTCTGATTTAAAGATTTATGTCTTTAAAAAAGAATCAGATGGAAAGAGATTGATCTCGAAATTAATATGTTATCTATCGAAGCTATTAAGACTAGACACTTTACGTTTTTTCAAAAGTTATACGTTCTTTTGCTCCATTCATGATCTTTTTTTTTATTTTTTTATAGTAGCTGAAAATTTAGGGTTCAATTCTAGCAGGTGACAGTAGTCCGAATGTAGACATCGAATTTATTCTAGGTCTGTAATCACGAAGGAGACCGTTAGAAGGAGGTCGGGAGGGTATCCCGACGTAGCCCCTCCGACGCTCAAGTCAAAGACTGAGAATATAATGAGAGAGCAGCTAAGGGTGCTGCTGAAAGTGCCCATCAAAATTAGGCTCAATCTAGGCCCCCGGCCCATCCCGGCTCAGCCGCTCAGGTACACTCCTATAAATACTAGGTTTGAGCTTCCAGTTGATTCATTCACTATATTGACTTTTAGCAACACCCTTAGCTGTTCTCTCATTATATTCTCAGTGTCTGACTTGAGCGTCGGAAGGACTACGTCGGGACACCCTCCCGACCTCTTTATAACGGTCCCCTTCGTGATTTCAGGCCTAGAATAAATTCGATATCTGCATTCGTACTGCTATCACCTGCTGAAACTGAATCCTAAATTTGGATGAACCATAAGAGATATGGTTTTTGTGCTCCAATGCAGCAGAATCTTCGATTGTTCATTGCTCTATACAAGAAAAACCAAGTAGTTCATCTATTAGTCAAAATGTGTATGTAATCTAGATGTCACTTTAAATTTAAGGATGTGATTCGTTTGTGTTTATCTAACGTTGTACTTTCTAACATGATTACTTGATGATGTAACATATTTTCACTCAAAAAAAATTATAACTAATGATAACACTTCAATTTCAATATTTTAAATCGTATAACAACACATAAGAAGTGACGCGACACTTCTTATGAAATATTTATAGGTATTTAAGTTCCTAAGTAATTAGATAAAGAACACACTCAACCTTCAATCGATAATTGCAACTGCAAGCACTTTTGACGCAGTTGGTAATGCCTAATTTCATATTTTTTTTGTCTGAATTTACAATGTTGCTCTTGAATTGTCCAACAAATCTATTAATGTTGATTGTCGAAGTAATAAAAAATATTTAAATACATAATTAAAATTGAATAAAATGAGTAAATGCAAGGAAAAAAAGATTTTTTTGTTTAAAAAAACATGTAAATTTCAAGTTTTCAAACAAATAATTCTCAAAATCGCATGTGTCAAGTAAAAGTTATGTCGATTGCAACTTCGAGGCTTCCACAAACAATCTACACGCCCAGACGCTCACAGAACTGAGAAAGATCCGGTAAAGGTACGAACTTGGCACCTTAATCGTGCATATCATATGTCCAGATGCAGTGTATGCATGTTAGCTGTGTATCTGCTTATCTTGGTGCGCGTATGGTGTGACTTGAGGTCTCTTGCGGAGATGGGTCTTAAATTATTTCTGCAATTTAGTTCAGATTGGAGGTTTTTTTTTTTGTGTGTTGGATGTCATGGATTTGGTGGGTCAACCAAGATTTGTATATGATACTGAAGTGAATAAACAAGCTAGTGGGGGTAAAGTGAAACTATACGATTTTTAACAGATGATTTTTGAAAATCTTGTTTTTTTGGCTTTTAGTTGAGGTGATTGCTGCTTCCACCCATGAATGTGATTGTTCGAATGAATTAATTTGAGGTTGTGAGAGGTGATGCATAGATGATGAACTACGATCCAGTGGATATATAAAATTAAGTATCGGTCCGATGGTAGCATAGAGCGACTCAAAGCAAGACTTGTGATCTTTGGAAATCATCAGGTGGAAGGAATTGACTATAACGAGACATTTGCTCCTGTGGCAAAATTGGTGACAGTTCGTGTTTTTCTTGCAATTGCTGCCGTTAAAAATTGGGAGGTACATCAAATGGATGTGCATAATGCTTTTCTTCACGGTGACTTAAGTGAAGAGGTTTATATGAAGGTTCCTCCAGGTTTCAAAAATACAAATCCTAACATGGTTTGCAGGTTGAAAAAATCGTTGTATGGTCTGAAGCAAGCTCCTCGGTGTTGGTTCGCGAAACTGTCAACAGCGTTGAAAAACTATGGATTTGTGCAATCCTATTCCGATTATTCCCTATTTGGGTTGTGCAGGGGACGAACTCAGATCAACGTGTTAGTTTATGTTGATGACTTGATTGTTGCAGGGAATGATAAGGTTGCCTTGACAATTTTTAAAGATTATCTTGGTAGGTGCTTTCATATGAAGGATTTGGGCGTTTTGAAATACTTCTTAGGGCTAGAGGTAGCCCGTAATCCAGACGGAATTTTTCTTTGCCAAAGAAAATACACACTCGACATAATTTCTGAAACGGGTTTATTGGGAGCAAAGCCTGCGGCATTTCCTATGGAACAAAATCACAATTTGGCCCTTGCTAAGGGCGCATTCCTTGCGGATCCGGCGCCGTATATGCGACTTGTAGGAAGATTGATTTACCTGTCTGCGACGAGACCTGATCTTGCGTATTCGGTTCATATCTTGTCCCAATTTATGCAACAACCTCGTGATGATCATTGGGAGGCTGCTCTCAGGGTCGTGAGATATTTGAAGAAGAGTCCGGGCCAAGGGATTTTACTTCGTACTGATAGTGACCTACGTCTAGAAGGGTGGTGTGATTCAGATTGGGCTAGTTGTCCACTTACGCGGCGTTCCTTGACAGGCTGGTTCGTGTTACTTGGTGGTTCTCCTGTGTCATGGAAGACCAAGAAGCAACAAACAGTGTCTAGATCGTCTGCGGAGGCAGAGTACAGATCCATGGCGGCAACAGTGTGTGAGTTAAAATGGCTTAAACAACTTTTAGGTGACTTGGGTGTGCGACATCCGAAAGGTATGACGTTGTATTGTGATAGTCAGTCGGCATTGTACATTGCTCAAAATCCAGTCTTTCACGAAAGAACGAAGCATATAGAGGCTGACTGTCATTTTGTTCGAGATGCGGTGACTGAAGGGATGATTTGTCCGTCATATGTTTCCACCAATGTACAATTGGCAGACATATTTACAAAAGCGTTGGGGAAAGCGAAATTTGAG
Organism: Primulina huaijiensis; assembly: GCF_012295235.1. Classification (NCBI taxonomy): domain Eukaryota; kingdom Viridiplantae; phylum Streptophyta; class Magnoliopsida; order Lamiales; family Gesneriaceae; genus Primulina; species Primulina huaijiensis. The sequence continues at coordinate 4,303,715 of NC_133310.1, read as the reverse complement.
TTTCTACTCCACAAGTTGGGAGTTCGAGATCTTCACGCTCCAACTTGAGGGGGGGTATTGCGATACTATTGTGCAAATATCTTTAGAAGAATATTAGTCAGAAATATATTCCCTTGATTTAGCCTCTGTATTTTAGGTAAATATATATTTGTAATTAGGAGTATCTTTAGGAGATCAACCGAGCCTTGGAGAACAAGGATCTTGGTCAACTTTATGTAATATATATTTATCATTATTGTGAATGAAACGGACAGAAAAAGATTGGTGGAGAATTTGTCAATTTTGCTCCTTGAGAACCAATGATATTTTGTATTGAAAAGCTCCTGGTTGTGGCACAACTGCTTAGCAGGACATCCCCCCATTGAGAATCCCTACTCAGAACCAGAACCAGTGGAGCTAAATGGTTTTTTTCCCCAAAATTTTCATATGGTTTTGATAGTAGCTTGCGTGTTCAATTTTTCTTTTTAATTTCCGACCTTATTTTTGTTTTCTTTACCTTTCTCCAACATATGGAGACAATTTTTATACTAGCTAAATGACACACGCGATGAATGTGCAAGATTATTATAATTTCAACCATAACGGTTCAAATTCAAATAATTAGCGATGTAATTAGCTTAAAATAAATGCATGTAATTAGCTAAATGAACAAATTCAAGTAATCTACCACTATATATTTTTGTTAATTATTATTAGTTAAAATACAAAAGGTTTTGTTAATCCATACACTTAAAAATACAATAAAGGGTTAGTTTATTTAATATTATATAGTGAAATAAAATTTAAATTATCAGAAGATATTTATTTATTTATGGACTTGAATATTGTTTTTTTTAGATACAGGAATTATTTGACGCGATCAACGGTACCCGTTGGATTCAGCCGCAATCAGATCAACGGCTAGATTCAATGTAACATCGCCTTTAAAGTTGAGGAGATCCACCGAGGCCTGAGCGCATCACAGATCCCAACTCCAAAATCGTAAGCGTTCTCCCTCTCCTCTCTCTATAGAAATTGTTTTGTATCTATAGATTTCGTAATTTCTAGGGTTTTTTTTTTGGGTTTCGTCTATTTGTTTCATGCGAAATCTGTCGGACCCACCGAACACTTTTTTTACACACTGTTTCGGCCCTGAGTACGTTGTTTGATCTCTATTCTAAACCCCAGCTTTTGCGATTTGGAGGCATTTTACTTGGTTACTTTCGTGATTTTTACTTTCTTGGGCTTCGTTGTGATGTTTTGTGTCCTCGGGTCAAACTAAGATAGTTGGATTTAGGGATTGGTCGTGGCGTTTGTGTTGTCTTGATTTGATCAATCTTTTGCTGTTAATCTTGCATTCAGAAGGATTCGAAGTAATCTTTCTGGATATGAAATTGTGGGTGATTGAAAAGCCGGAACCTTTACAAGTTTTTCGTTTTGAAATTTGAAATTATTGTACTTTGTGGAGTTCCTAAAGGTTGGTCTCTCGTTGGCACCGAGTGAGATATAACTTGAATTCTCAAAGAAGTGTCCAAAGACTGTGTCAGCTGACATGAATGGGAATACATGGAAACTTTCCAAGGGTTATTCCTCCAGGCCCGTTCCAGATCATCGACAAGCAGTGGAGGCAGTGGCTGAATCAGAAGGCTTTGGTAGCTCAGGTCAAGTTGCTGGGGAGTTCACTGCATCAGAGGAGTCTTCTACTCCAAAAAGAAAACGCATAAACTTGAATATGGATACTTGTGATAGGTTGGGTCTGCAAATGCAGGTGTTGTCGGTGTCTAAGATGTCAAGTTCGGAGAGGAAAGATTTGAAGGTGAGGCTGAAAAATGATCTTGAAAAAGTTAGGATGCTTCGGATGAAGATAGGTTCGTATGGAATAGCTGCCATGGTGTATGAACCCAAAACTGATAACTATATTTATGAACGCGAGTCAGTTAGAAGTGCTACGGAGGAAAAAAAGCCATCCTCTATGAATGAAATGGTTATACCATCAGGGAAAAAAAAGGCACCTTCTGGTAAAAACGGCGTTCTTGCAAAAGGTGGAGCTGTGGCGTCTGTAAGAAATGAGATAGCAAAGCAGGGTGTAACACAGAATACTAAATGCATTATGTTGATGAAACAGTGTGAGACATTGTTAAATCGTTTGATGTCACAAAAGCATGCATGGGTCTTCAATGAGCCAGTTGATGTTGTAAAACTGAATATACCTGATTATCGTAGTATTATCAAGCATCCTATGGATTTGGGTACAATAAAAGGCAAGTTGTTCACTAATCAGTATTCCACTCCAATGGAGTTTTCAGCAGATGTGAGACTTACCTTCGAAAATGCTTTGATTTACAATTCACGTGGAACTGAAGTCCATCGTATGGCGGAGGAGCTAAGTCGATTCTTTGAAATGAGGTGGAAAGCAATTGAGAAGAAAATTCCAGCCGCTGAAAGTGAATCCAGGGCTTCAAAATCCAGTGTTATTATTGAACTGAATGAGCCGGCTTCTAAGAAGCAGAAAACCACTTCTTTAAAAAACCAGGTCAATAAAGAAATTGATAGGCCATTAATGAGTAATCTTGAGAAACAAAAACTGGGTGCAGAGTTGGAGACCTTGTTGGCAGAACTGCCTGACAATATAATTGACTTCTTGAAAGAGAGTACGATGAATGGGAATCAAGTGAATGAGGATGAGATTGAAATTGACATTGACACTCTTAGTGATGAGACCCTATTCATGTTGAGGAAGCTTCTGGATGCTTATCTACTACAGAAACAGAAAAATCAGGCAAAAGTAGAGCAATGTGAAATCGAGGTGCTTATGTACAAGTGCTTTTGCATCTGGATACAAGTTTTATAATCTGATGCACTTATTATTATCTCCACGATGCATGCATATGATTTGTTCTTGACCACTTTTAAGTGTATCATTACAAATGTACAAGTGCTTTTGCATCTGGGTACAAGTTTTATAATCTCATGCACTTATTATTATCTCCACAATGCATGAATATGATTTGTTCTTGACCACTTTTTAAGTGTATCATTACAGATGCGCAACCATTCAGGATTTAGTGATTTATCTGTACAGCCGTGCAAGGGTAATTTTTCTTCTGGACAATGTTGCATTTGATCCTGGAGTTTAGCTGTCATATATTCTTGGTTTAACATCATTGTTTTTCCCTTTGCTTTCCCTAACAAATATCAGACAATGGGCCACCTTTGTCCGGTTCTCCTGCAATGGGGATTGATAAGGATGCTGCCAGAACCGATGTCAGTAGATACAGTAACTCAAGAAGCTCCAGTAGTGAGCTAGGCTCCTCATCTAGTGGTTTGTGCTATTATGAATCCTTTACACACTGTTTTATCCCATCAGTTTATAAGTTTTTTCTGTCTTGTTTGGTGTCACATGAAATTTCAATGTCCGCCCTACTATTTTTGGATGCATCATGAATGATAGATATCATAATTTCCCTTCAGACAGCCGACAGGAGATCTTTTATACGACTGACTATTGGTGTATCTGTAATTTGAAATTAACATCTGCTGCATTTTACTGTACCTTAATGCCTGGAACTTGCATGGAGCTTTTGGCGAAGAACACACCAGTGGACACACTCCCTTTCTCATGTCCAATTGCTCAAAGGCCTTTTTAATATGATGAACACAGTTGCATCCCTAGCATTGTAAGAGTGAATCTCGTTAATGGTCCTAAGGTTTTGATCATAGATTAGTAGGTGGAAGAAAGAAGTAAAACCGATTAAACATAAGATAAGAATATAAAGCATCACGAGTCACTTTGTTGGACTTTTATTTGCTAAGCATATTGCGTATTATGGTTGTCAGTTTTTTTCACATTTAATCAGCACATGTCTAACCACCTTAAAGATATTTTGTGCCATACCCGTGGAATGCTGAATTTCGACGCTGCTGATTTTCCTTTAACAATCTTAAAAAGATATTCGGCGCTTATCATGTTAAGAAGAGTTGTTTGCCATATGCTATTCATAGCTTTACCTGCAAACTTTCTGATTTGGTATCTGATTGAAACATGTTTTGGAAAATGATTTTTAATGGAATAGCATTTAAATCTATCCTATTGAAAATTTCCCCATTTTCGGTCTTAACAATGTTCTGTTTTCGAGATAGTGGATATTCCCTTTGTTTCCATTCCATTACTATTTGAAGGACCATAACATTGTACTCATCTTAAAAACCATATGAAATACGTTGCGGTTTTTTTTTATAAAACCTAGAATAGGAAGAAAAATACTATGCATGCTTTGGGACGTGAATTTAAGTATGAGCTAGAATATTTGACTTTGTGCATTTATACCTTCACCCTTGGTTTGTCTAAAGCCTCATAGTTGTTCTCAGCACACCTTAACATAACAGTCTGTTCAATTCTTGTTGGTAAACATTTGCTGAATTAGTTCACAATTTGAACAGTTACGATATGTTATGATGTTACGATGTGTCACCATGTAGTATTAACACAACTTTATAGAGGTTTGTGCTTTTAATTTCTACATCAAACTTAATTGTTAGAGGTACTAATGTTCTCTGTGGAGGTAATTTACTCGTAGTGACACATGCAGTGGAAGGTAGAGAACAAAACGATGATGTGAATCTATTATGTATGAATCTAATATCTCTAGGTTTTTGTTTGTTCAGATACAGATTCTGAAAGTTCTGCTCCTGGTGAATTACATGTTGCAAAGGAAGCAATTCCTTCAAGTACTGCTAATGTTAGTTTTCAGTTGCCTGTGTATTCCAATTGCTTCCTTCTCCTGTTTTCCTTTTGTTTAATTTTTCTTGTAACTGCCATTATGATGCAGTTGCCTTTTGAACTTTCATTGGCCTGTGACTTATGTTCTTCCTATCCATTCATAACGCCAGGAAAATGTAGAAGTAAATGTAGATGAGAAGGAAAATAACGTTGAGAATGGAGGTAGTCACTTTTGGGTTTTGAAGAATTTTTCAATAAGTTCTGTTTTCATTCTAAATTTAACATATATTTTGAGTTATCTGCAGATTTTTCGGACAGGCAAAATGAGCATGACTTATGTTTGAGATCTTCCCCTACCGGGCCTAATTGTTTGCAAGAGGGTAAGCAATGAAAAACCATGAGGAAATGTATGCTATTACAGTGCAGCATCATCTCACCAACCAGCTGTATAATTTTAGGGGAGAGTGCTCCACCAGAGAGGCAAGTCTCCCCTGATAAGCTTTATCGTGCTGCTATATTGAGAAGCCGATTTGCTGACATTATTATTAAAGCCCAAGAGAATTCCGTTGAAAAAGTATGCATGCAGATTTCATAGATTTGTGAAATTGCAGCCTGCTGCATTCTATCCATCTCCAGCAGTATGACTAATAGTAGCTAAAAATTTTCAGGGAGAAAAGCCAGATCCAGAGAAGCTAAAGCTTGAGAGGGAGGAGCTTGAGAGGCGTAGAAGAGAAGGTCAGAGTCAAAAAGCAATTATGTGAATGAATATATGTGATTGAGTTGTATTCTTGCTTGGTGCATGAAATTGGAATGTTGTCATTAAATTTGCTCATGAAATGGTGTTGTGGAGTTTTTGTATTACCAGAGAAAGCACGCTTGCAAGCTGAAGCTAAGGCTGCAGAATTGGCTCGAAGAAAAGCTGAAGCAGAAGCTGCTGCAGAAGCTAGAAAGAAAATAGAACTTGACAGGGAAGCTGCACGTCAGGCTCTGCAAAAGGTTATAGTAGAGATTTCCTCTTAATTTGAAAAATTATGGAAAATCCACTGTTTCATATTCTTTTATTTAATCCTTGAGCTCTCAACAGATGGAGCGGACTGTTGAAATCAATGAGAATAGCCGGTTCATGGAAGATCTCGAAATGTTTAGGGCTGCACCTGACGAGCACCTGCAGAACTTTTCGGAGGAGAGCCCTGAAAATTCTGAAAACTGCCATGGTAGTTTCAAATTTCAGGCAAGTTGTAATCCATTGGAACAACTAGGATTGTACATGAAGAACGATGAAGAGGATGAAGAAGTTGAACCTCACAGCATTCCTGATAATCCAAACGATCCAGAAGAAGGAGAGATTGATTGATCAATTTTTTTGAATTATTCAGGGTTCGATCAGAGGAGTGAACTTGAACCTAAGCTCGATATGCATCAAAACCCTTGGATTTCATGAAAATTCATGTTGGTATGCAATATATAAACAATCGTGTCCTTGTTTCTGTTTCTGTCCAAGGTGGGGCTTGATTTGCTATCTGTTCTGTCTCTCGCGATTCTTTTCATGAAAGATCACTATTGTAGATTGGCTCGTCGTCTTCGTGCACGCGTGCACACAATGGGTAATATAAATTTATCAGCTAACGTAGTGCACGTAGGTTGCAACTGGTTTTGGGTTATATCGTACGCTTTTGTGGAGCATGAGGGTAGACTTTTTATTCTGCATAACATTTGAAACAAACATCATACATATTGTTAAGATTGGAACTTGGACCTAACTCAATCCCAAAAGCTAGCTCAAGGGTTCAAGTCCATATATGTAACTTTCAGGTTATTTATCCAACCGATGTGAGACAATTAACATTCCTCTCACACTCATGAATGAACATTTGGAGCGTGAAGTCTACAAATGATCCAATTATGGGCAAAACGGGTGGTCTAACTATAGGCAGTCTAACACATAACGATGGAACCTGAGTTCTGATATCATGTTAAGATTGGAACTTGGACCTAATTCAACCCCAAAAACTAGCTCAAAGAGGGAGGATTGTCCAAGTTCATATATGCAATTTGCAGGTTATTTATCCAACCGATGTGAGACAACTAACATATATTTCTCCCAGAAAGATTGCTTCGAAGCTCGATTATTTTTAAGTCCTTAAAATCTGATGCATTAAATTTTGTGAGTTGATTTTTATCTTATGTGAGCATTGCAGGTTTGTAATCAATATCATTTCATTTGTAGTTAAAAGAATTTGACTGCTACAAATTTCAAGATCTATAAATATTTTGATGTCCTTTTGTCGAGAATTATAAAAGTTTAATTTCATAAACAATGGCTATATATGTACATACAATTTGTAAAAACATTTTAGTAATACATTAATTAATATTTTAATAAACTTTTAGCATGAATTGATGAATAATTATATTATAATATTTTGTTAATTTAATATAAACTACAATCTTCTAATTATGTTAGTGATCATGCAGAATAATGTATAGAAGTTACGAAGGGAAATTGACATATTTGGAATTGCAAATTTGACTACTAATCTTAATATAAGGCCAAATTGATTATGTTAATTCATTGAAGAACTTTATTAAGATAATTTATCTTATTTGACTCGATTAATGTGTGTGCTACTGAAAAAAATGGCCCAAAGTATATACTTGAAAGTTAATATAATTAAAGGCTACTTTTATTTTTTTCTTTTCTTTTTTTGGGAGTGGGATTAAAGGCTAATTTTAAAAACTAAATTCAATTGTTCTATCATTAATTACATAAAGACACTTTCTGTTATATTTTTTTTCCTAACATGTATATTAAGTTACAAATGATTGAACTTCGGTTATACATCATTAATATTTTTTTTGGTTATGCATCTTTTGGATTGATTTTTTTTTATAAAAAATGTTAGTTTTATAATTATTTTTTTGTCAAACAAAATTTATTATTTATAATTATTTAGGCCATTCTGATAATAATTCTTGATTACCCACCTGAAAATTACCAAGTAATATTATGTGTAGTGTAATTGAAAAAAAATTAAAATAAGAATCAACTTTCAATGTAACTGAAGTTAAGGAATTTTCCCAAGCAAAAAGAGACATTAAAAAATACATATAAAGGTGAAGTGTAATGATATTATACACCATGTTATAAAATAATTCTATCATATAATGAAGAAATTTAATATTATGTTTATGTATCGTATTAACAAATGATTAAATGTTTTATTGGGTCCAACATTTTCAACGTACAAAAAGCAAATAGTTTGGTTAAGGGAAGTAGTCATAGAGGTTTGGTAGCATGGAGAACTCACTTGGATGCTTTATTATTCTCTAGAAGCTAAATGAATGTTCTAATAATTGAGAAAGGGGAAAGATTTTAAAGTTCCAACTTCATGTTAGAATGACCTAAATTATAGTGGACAAGACTTTATTCTAGGCTAATGTGAAAGACAAGAATGTTGTGAAAAATACTAAGTTTAGAAGTTTCTAGGAAACTCTAGCAAAATGTGGAGATTTCAAGGAATATTTAGATTATTATAAAATTCTATTGTAATTTGTAAAATGTAGATCTGCATTGATTCAGAGTATTTTATCGTGTAGAGTAGCAAGAATGTTCTGGAGAGTTAATCTTCACAATTAGATTATGATTATTCATTCTTGGAAGCAACTTTATATATTTATACATATATGGATAGAGATTCATTCATAATTCACTGAACAAGTACAATGCAAATGCTTAAAACTACTTACTTGTTCTTACTTATTACCACCAAAGACCACTTTCTAAGGCTACTTTTCTAGTACTCGCAAGAGCGGAATTGAGGGGCAAAGACTGCACCGTATACATAGAATGGCTAAGTATTTAACAACGTATTTAATTACGCACCCTTGCTCAACCAGGTTAGTAACGAGCGATAAGGTATAAATCCGTATAAAAACTATTATATAAATATAATAGTAATGATATTTACACTCCAAAATTTATAATCACTCTTGATCTTGTCGTTTAATGTGTTCTTTTATAAAATTTGGCGTTTAATGTGTTCTATTATAAAATTGCCCGATATAATTAATCAATGTTATCCCCTTCTTTATATATTTCTAATTTCCAAATGGGTTCAATATATTTATGAGGTTATATAGCATCTTACCTTGTCAAAATTATTTTTTAAATTTATTTTGAAATGCAATAGATTGACAATTTTACTCTTCTCTGGAAATTTACTTATTAAACATTTTAAGCCACAAGAACATCCATAAATTAGATTACATATATATATATACACACACACACACACACGTACATACATACATACATATATATATATATATATATATATATAAATACACACACACACACACACACACATATATATATATATATATATATATAAATACACACACACACACACACACATATATATATATATATATATATATAAATACACACACACACACACACACATATATATATATATATATATGTATATATATATATGGTAAAATAGTCTTACAAAAATATGAAATATTAAATGAAGGTAATTTTGTAACAAAACACATTAAATGTCAAAAGTTGAGTGTGATTATAAACTATTGAACTGTAAATATCATTACTAAATATGAATAATTAATTGAATGATTAATGAAAATATTATCATTCAATCATGTACTATTAAAATATTACCTTCAACAAATTAAAAATAAAAATAAACAAATTTAAGATAATAAATTTGTGATATTGGAATATCTTATTATTTTCCTGGGGAAATATATGGTAGAAAAACAAAAAAAGAAATACATAATTGCATTGTATAAAAGTTATATATTCTTTCGAGAAAGATAAAAGTTGATGTATTCATATCAAATTAGCGAAACTCGCAAATTGAAAGATAATTAAAGTCAAGGGGTACAAAAAATTGAAAAACAAATTAGTGGATTAAGACATGCAAAAGCTATTAAATGTAAAATTTCGATTTCTCCATTAATCTCCATCTCAATTTGCTCCTAAACAAATGAACTTAACAAATAAAACGAGATACTGAAAAAAAAATTCTAGACTAAGAAACAAAATCGAAATGGTGTTAAGGAAGACTCGAAAAAAAAATTAATAAAATCGATATAAAATATACAAAAAATATCTCTAGTCTCATAGAATTCAATTATAATGTATAGTAACAAGATTTTTTTATTTTTGTATACAATAATAACAAGATTTGAGGAGCAAAAGCAAAACCTCCTAAGAATCCTAGAAGTCCACGGAAGAAAGTGAATAACATTCCCAAAGCCATAGTGAGAGCTGTGAAGTACGTATGCATCAAAATGTTGTGTTTTTTTTATTAGGATCAAAAGAATTTGAGTCATAAACTCTAACAAATGCGGAGAAATTTTTACTTTAGACCATCGAAATGTAGTTGAAATATATCACGTACCTACATAGGTTGTAAGATGGACAATGCGTGAAAGTCGTGTGAGGTTGAACTTTATTTTCTTTACCACGAATGTTCTACCATGTCAAACACCCCATAGCAAAAACCTATAAACTCGCGAATGACCAAAAAATGTCCCTTTTACGTTTTAAAAAAAAACAAAGAAAAAAAACCTTTTAAATTTTTAGAAATATCTGATAACTTCCAATAACATGGATGACGACAAACATATTAGCCGCAATGATAAGCCATAAGGGTTTTTCTAGAGAGACGGGCACGTTGTCATCTACGTTGCTTCCGAAAACGGCATAACCAACAAATGTAGATGGGAAATAGCACAAAACCACGACGATATAGGCGATGATAAATCCTTTCATCATGGGTTTTTTGGATGGCTTTTTAGGTGTGGAAGGGATCGTAGCCTGGATTTCTAGGGCAGCCATTTTATTGGTACAACAATTATGAGTAATAAGTAAGTAGACTTCTACTTAAAATGAATTAATGAATAAGAGATCATATAAGTAAGTTAGTTTTCCAAATCTTTATTTAGATAATATTGACAGCACTGCACTATAAATCTTCCTATCTTTTAGGATATTTAATGAATGATTTGCTCAAAAAAAAAAAAACAAATCTTTTTAATGATTTACAGATTTTAACAGAGTCTATATTATTTTTTTTTGGGTAAATTAAATTAAATATCCTAAAAGCAGGAAAATTTATTGTGCAGTATTGTTGATAATATCCAAAAATAGATTTTGAAAACTAAGTCATTATCTTATCCTCTTGTTCATAAATTCATTATAACCAGAATTGCAGTGATGATCAAACTCTTATCTCTCTAAATATATCGTTAATGTCTTGTGCTCGCTTATACTTGGGATTATATGTGGTCGAATTTTGGATATGGTGATATTTTTTTACTTTATTTAAATAAATAACTTACAAGCAACTGTTAGTCTCTATTATCACTCGATACAATATTTTTCAAATGGACACCTAATTACTTGATAATCAAAAACAAGATCAAAACAAATTGTCCAAAAACAAAAAAGAAGAGATTTTGATGGAAAAAATGAGATAGGAATTATCCCAATCCAGAAGTCAAGTGATTACAGAAGTTGAGTGGAACAAATAAATAGACAACCAGAATTGATTCTGTTTTGCTGCCTATACATTTCAAACAGAATTTCACTATTGGGAAGTTTATGATACTCGGCCATATCAAAGCGCGAGTCACCAACTTTTCTAGTTTTTCCTGTGTCACCTCTTTTATTCGCCAGCCCACCGAAAAGACGACCTGGGCTCCAACTTCCTTGACTGCTAGAAGAATTACTACCGGGATCATTTAAGACAACGTCCTGCATTAAACACTGATTTCGTTAAAATTGATGAAGGATGTAAAAAAACATATCGATATCCAAAAAGAAAAAGGAAAAAAAAACAGAAATTAACATCAGCAGATCGAATCATTAAGTTAAAACATTGAAAATTTTATAAGAAACATTCATTTTTTTGTAAAGCTTAGGGCCAAAATGTCAATAGGGTAAAATCGCAGCTTCACAACGTAGAGAATCAAAACCTTCCACTGGTTTAGTTGTTAATAGGCAAGGTAAGTTGAACCTTCAAAAAGAAGGTTTTCCAGTTACATATATGCGTAACACAACTAAAGTGTTCCATAATTCACGATACTACAATAATATACGTGTTTTGAATGACTGGGATCAGGTTAATGAAATTATGAAAGTACAACAGTGAGATGGATAAATTGAAATCAATAACACGATCAAAAAAATTTGTAGCAAGACACAAAATTAACCTTTTCTGAGTTCCAATGAAGAATTTTTGGAGTGACAGGAGCCTGTGCCTTGTTCTTGCCTGAGTGAGAAGCATCATGACCGGTTTCCCACAGCAACCAAGGCAAATTAACACCATCCATTTCAACAGGACTAGACATAGATCCTACACTACTATAAGGTCCATTCCTATTTATTGTGGCGTCTCTTTCCTTCCCTCCTAAAGTCGAACTTCCGTCACTTCTCTCTCCATCCAATGAAGATATGTCTGTATCGACATTAGAAATGAAGCCCTCGAAATATCTTTCTGCTTCTTCACTTAATTGTTTTGACATCCAATTTCTGTCGCTACTCCTCTTTAACACCAAGAAAGCATGACCGTTAGAGACAATACAATTAGACTAAAACCAAACAGTTTATAGGACTAAAACCGCATAACGGAAATACCTTTCTGGCTTGTAAATGTTGCTCTTCTACAGCTGAAGTCCTTGTATCATAAAGTTCTTTGACTATCTTATGGGCATCTCGATCTCGTTGCTCCTTGAACAACATTTCAGACGAAAGATTCTGTTTGCGTTTTTCCAACTATAAATTTGAGAGAATGCTTCAATCACTTGTTTTAGGATTTCAATGCAAAGTTATTCTGTCTCGCAATAATGAGTTATTAAATTTACAACTTTGACACACCCTACAGATAACAATGTTTTTATGTTAAAAACGAAGAGTATTTTGAACTCAAGTTCTTCAGGTTTGTTTAAAATTCATCAGAAGAGTTGATTCCAGGAAACAACCCTAAGAATTAGGTTCCTTCGTTTTTTTTCCCAGAATTTTTAAATCGTTAGTTCCAACAACATACATTGCGAAATTTATCCACTAGTTTGCGAACCATCATTCTTCCATTTATACAGAATATTTTATGAAACTACTGTCATTTGATTCTCTAGAATCCAATCACACAACCTGAGTGTTTGGATAAAAGGCTCCAAGGATTTGAAATTAAACTGTCAGACTGAACCAAATATTTCAATATCACACTTCCACCTAGTCTTTTGGGTTTGGGGGCTCTCTTTGGAAGGCCTACATCCAAACAAATCAATGGAGTGCTAAGAAAGCACACAAATGTACAACAGACAATCTGCTTTTAAGAAACTACAATTCACAGTATAACTCATTTCAATGTTATGCGATTAAACGCACTTCTAGATGTGTGTTCGATAGTTTCCAGTGCCAACTTCTGCCTACCCATAATTTACAAGGTAGAGTAAAAACCACTTATCTAACAGGAACCTAACCAGAAAGAGTCTAAAGTAAAAAACGAGAGCTATCACCTGCTCAAATTTCGTTGCGTATATTTTTTTGAGAACAGACAAATCTGGAAGGGTCTCGGAATTGTCCGATTGTAAGGAGTCGCCACCAGTTAAAGCCGCTTGATTTCTTCCCATTGCCTTTACATAGACAAATAGTTAAATAACAAGAACTGATTAGTGTTTTACCCTCACAAAACCATCTAAGAACAGATATTTTGAATTATTTCAGAAAATTGATTTCTTTTAGCCCACTTGATTTAGTTCTGTTCGAATTTCTTGAACAGCATGTCTAACTTCTTTTCGCATTGCTTCATATAGTCCACCATTTGGAACATCTTCTGTAGGGTGCTCAGCCTGAAGCAAGAACAAATATACAAGAAAATATTACAAAGCATGATATAGAACTTCAATAGTCTACCACCTTACCCACAAAATTTATATCATAAATGTATAGCAATTAAATCGAACAAGAAAGGTTAAATAAACCTTTTTCTGAGCATAAACTGTGCGGATTATCTTCTCAATTCCGTTTCTCCCAAAACGAGTGTCCTTTGATTCATCATCAGTGAGGACAGAGGATTGACTCTGACAGATCTCGGTGTAAAGTCGTAATTGGAGTTTCAGTTTGATATAATAAATTTAACGAAGCTCAATTTGAAATGCAATCACAATAAAGGGAAAAAGAGGTCAAGATTGACAAGAAACGCTCACTGAAAAATACGTGAGAAAGAACAGATGTAGAGTAGCCATCACATTAACATAAGAAGCACAATAGCAAACAACATATATACAAGGGATAAAGATCTTACAGAGTAACCATCGTGTGATAGAGAAAGATCTTTGTGGCTCCGAGATCGTCCAAGTCGCCTGTTGCTTGAACTTAAATGCATTTGGTTGTTCCCATCAGTTGAAGCCTTCACATTAGAATGTTTTCTTGAACTCCGAGTATAATCAACCTCGCTCTGTCATTCAAATGTAACGGCAACTTATCTGACCCTTTTGAGAAAAAGAACCTCATACATATTTCAGGTATGAAAGTTCACAAAGAATATCTTGCATCGATGCCTTTATCCACGATATGAAGTGGCTGAGAAAATTGTTAAACAAGCCAGGCAACATTGGTATCACACATTGTGGTGGATGTTTTTAGCTCTCATGTCAGTATGTTTATTTTAACAATCTTTTGAATGTGAACTGTTGATGGTGCAAATGTTGTTAATCATGACTGGCATGGTGTTGATATAGGTACATGATGTATACCAAAATCATTATCCATTTGCTTGAGTTTTGTTGTACTTTGCTCAAGTCTTATAGAGCCAAGATCATGGAATGGACCTGACCACTGGAGCAGGCAGAAGAACAGTAAAAGTCACCAATTTTGATTTCTCACCTAATAACCACTCCCAAACCCTTGATGAAGTGGGCTTTTTGCGTCTAATTGTCAGATTGTAGATGCAACCCATGTTTTTTTTTGATAGAAAGATGCAACCTATGTTTAACACATGAAATAATATTATGTTTTGTTTAGTGCTTTAAACTTTTTTGCATTTGTTATCACTTATCGCTACAGAGGTGAAAAATAAATATATGAAATGGGCGGAGACAGAATAAAGGAAACAAATTTTGCACTTGTCAAGAGTGCTGAACAAGAGGATGAAAATCTTGGATTAGTCCGATGACGAGTAGCATGCTGGATAGACCCCACGTCAAAGGATTAAGCATGTCACACAAAAATTGAAGACATGCAGGGAACAACAAAATTGAGTAATACTGATGTTCAGGCAAATGCCCAACTGGAGGCCAGAAATAGCAGCTGAAATTTTCAATGTCTTGCACGGCTCGGGTAATGCAATTTATATAACGCAACAATTCCATTAGACATAGTTCTCCTAAAAAAAATAGGACGAGGTTTTGGCCAACAAAGAGAACTTCCAATCACAAATATTACTCATAGTAACAAAAATATATATATTAGTAGGATATAGCATTGCTTTTTACATTCTTTAATATTCTTTAGGAGATCACATTCAAGTATGCTGAGGAAGGGTTTACTACTATTTTCAACATGATTTTATCTCTCAACTGCTTTTTTCACTACATCCATAAACTAATTTTTTTAACGAGTAAATCGATGTAACACATGCAACACTATATCTGTTGAATTAATGGCTCAATTAATTTGATTTCTAGGCTCATTTTCTTATTTAAATAGTACATTTATTGATTGACTGATTGTTTGAGACATGGTTGTAGTAGACATCGCTTGCTAAGCCATGTTAGCCTTTTAAATAAATGAGTCAAATTCCAACACAGACATTAAACTATCATTGTTCGTCTGTTTTTGGTAATTTAAATATCTAATTAGACTAGATCTCAGACATGATTAATCAAATAAAAAAGGGTGACTTGGCAAAATTTAGACAAACTTGTAATAAAAATGAAAGACGAACAATAGAAATTCGATTGATATATTTAAATAACAAAAAGAATTATAATGCACAACGAAATCAACTTCTTAAACATCTCACACTTGGTTTCTCTCAATGATTGATTCCTCGGTTATGTTTAGCTAAAGTTTTTGAATTTCCATTTAATTCAATTAATCGTTATATTGGCATCAGTAACATTCAAAAAATTTGAGCTATCAAAATGAATTCCTAGTATGTCATCTCTCTTCATTGAATATTCGAATTTGAGAAACCAGTGCAGTAACAATATCTCATGCAATTCTGAGTTGTAACCATGCCAAAAAAACAAAAACATGAAAATGCAAAGTCACCTCTGAATCGCTAATCTGATGGCGAGCCACAGATAAAGACCTTCGACGACGAGAACCAGCATCGGAAGAAGAAACAATTTTGTTTCCCTCGAAAGCAGAGCTATTCAAAATGCTATCCCCACGGCTCCTGGATACGGAACGCCCCCTTCTTCTGGACGACGCCGTATCACTCGCCCATCGTCCAACCGAACGGCCCTCCCTCTCCTTTCTCTCCCTCAACCCTCCTCCATCGCTCTCATTTTCAGTCCTCGAAGAAGAACCGAAGAACTCAAGAGCGAGATCATCTAAGCTGATCTCCGGAAACGCCGCCGATCCCCTCAGTGTGTTGACGAACTTCCCCCTCGGCCAGGTCTTGTTGTAATCAGGCACAGGCCGTTCAGTCTCACACTCCGGATGGACCGGCCGGGAAAATCGGCTGAGACTCCGAGAACGGCGGAGAGAGCGGCTACCGCTGCTGGAGTCTTCAGAGCTTGAGTTACCTCGTATCGGAGTTCTCTTGGTCGTTGATTTGAATGCTGAAGTCGCCATTGTTTCTTGTCAAAACGATTCACTGACCAAAAAACTCAGCTGCCATGATACTTACACAGACGTACGCACAAATCCCATCAAAGAAATTCTAAGCTCTTGAGGAGAATTACTTCGAATTTTGAGAGGAATTTGGTACGGAGCACGAATGTGAGACAGAGAGAGTGATTCCCGGACAACGGGTTTAAGAAGGGAGAGAGGAAACTTTGGCGGAGGGATCAAAGACTGGGGAAATATTTAAATTAAGAGTTGTAATTATTTCATTAAAAGATTTTCAAGAAATGATAAAACAAGAATTTTGACCTTAAATTTTTTTTTAAAAAAAAAAATCTTCCACCGCACTTAAAAATAAAAGTGGCAAAAATTTATGTGAGACGATCTCACGGATCGTATTTTGTGAGACTGATCTCTTATTTGGGTTATCCATGAAAAAGTATTCCTTTTTATACTAAGAGTATTACTTTTTATTGTGAATATCGGTAGGTTTGACCCGTCTCACAAATAAAGATTCGTGAAACCGTCTCACAAGTGACCTACTCAACTAAAGAAAGGCCTGACCTTTTTTCCGCAGTAACAATTTCAAGGGGGTTCCATAAAAACATTTTTATATACTAAAAAATGAATTTAACAATATGGAATTCAATTACATTTAAATTGTGTGTGGATTCATTTCAGAGGGGGAGTTTCATCCTAGTTCCGCCTCTTCTTCTTGTCTCGTGGCCCAGAGTTAATTTATGAGTATTTCTCTCCGTGTTCTATTATCGTTACATTTTGTGAGTCTCAATGTTGATGATCCAAAAACTAACAATAGATTATGAAGAGAAATATCATAAAATAATCCTGTGACTCGTCCCATATCACATGTACATCTCTAGTTGAATGACTTGCATTTAATGAAGCGATTTGAATTTTGAATCTCAGGTGATTCAGGATAATTGATATATGTATTAAAATCAATAAAAACAAAACAATGGACTCAAAATTGTAAAGAAGGAATTTGAATTCTATACAAGTCAAAACTCCAATAAAACGGCAATTAATTTGATTTACCTATTCAATTTATTTTTTATTTAAAAGTCTTTGATCCAAACACTTTTGGGTTTGAAAAGATCGAGTTTGGACTAGAAGTCCAAGTTAGTCACGTGCTACAATGGTCGGGACAAAAAGTCACGATCCCAAGAGGGTAAGCTAACCCCAAGAACCTGTCCTCAATTCGGTTTGTAGGCTGCAACTCGCCTGCATCAAACCGAAATCGCTTGTTATTTGAGCATCTTAGGATTACATTAAATTATGAAACAGTAGGTTCCATATTCGGCATTCGATTTAAATTTGCGTTGGAGTATTATTATTGGAAAGATTGACCCAATACTTGTCGATGGAAAATATTGATCCACTCAAAAATACGATCCGATAATAAATGATTAAAAAAAGTAAAAAAAAAAATTTAAACCAAGATTAATCGGTTTTACACTAAAATTTTATTTATATTCTGTGTTAATTTCCCAATTTAACCAATCCAAATATTAAAAAAAATCTTAAAATTATTTTAATATTCGTCTCACCGAACGACCTAAAATTGTGTTTAAAATAGGCAGCCCGATAAAGTTCTCGAACACCAGGGGCCAGCATAGCTACGGATAAGATGACAAACGAACAATATGAGGCCAAGTATAGCAATAATAAAGCACCTCGGCAACTAGTGCAGAAAATTTTCAAAACTAAATTACAAAACTTAAATAACTCCAATATTTTGCAAACCTAGGACTACAAATATATATTTTCTCGAATGTTTAATCAAATACACATTTTCAAACAATTCCAGGGGAACCAAAAGACCACATCTGTGGCAACAAAAGTAAGGTAAAAATGGTAGTCTATGCCCACAAGATTTAAAAAACCAAGACTTTTATCAACAAATATGCTTAGCAACAGTCTGCAAGAGAGCCCAATAATAATAATTAGTACTTAATTGTCCCCTTCCCCAACGTTGTCAGAAAGTAAGATCGCAACTTTATAAAAAAAATGTGATCTTCAAAAAGACACTCGACAGCTGCCCGTTGACAAATGCAAATCACGAGAAATAACACAATGGAAAAGTGACAATGACATAAAACTTGATGCACTGCAGCATCCGTCCAAACTAATACAGCCATATTATTGTCACCCTTTCGAACCACAAAGGGTCACAGAACCTAACTACGCACAAAGTGGAGAGCAAATTTATATCATAGAAGAAGCACGTACAATGGAGGAGGAAAATACGAGTATTTTAACATTATTACACATTAGGACCAATCTATTATCACCACAAAATTCTTCAAAACATAAGAGGTGAAAACCAAGCAAGTGCACGAGTTGATAATAACTGATGCGAGCAGAGCTCATTTTATTAAAACTAGAATGACATGGTACCACCCCTAGCAATGTGCCACCACGATGAGTACTCCGGATAAATTGGAATTACTTAACAGACGCAATGTGCCTGATCAAATCGACCACCCGTGTGCTGCAGCAAAAGAGGAAACCAATCAGCCGCACAAAAGTGGCAAAAGCTACTCAGAGATTGTTTGAATACATAGATGCCCTATGTGAACCACTGCAAAAGGGTGAATTAGAGTTACCTGTAACCCCATTCGTTGTCATACCAAGAGACGAGCTTGACAAAGTTTTCGTTCAATGCAATCCCTGCTTGAGCATCAAAGATACTTGACCTGCAATTCAACAGTTACCAATGTTATTAGATTCTAAAAGCAAATCCAGATATATTTAACCGTTTGGTCACAGCAATAGCGAGCCCATAACATTCAAAATAGTAGATTGATAAGCCGCGTATGTGACTTCGAAGCCAACCTGCTGTCACCCACAAAGTCGGTCGACACAACATGCTCATCAGTGTAGCCCAAGATCCCTTTCAAATTCCCCTCGGACTCCTCCCTAACAAAGTCACAGGCACAATTATTAAACCAGGCCAATGGCAACACACTCAAGAAAAAATACAACATTATGAGCAGGAAAGCCTATAAATGCAAACGCTTAATAAAGTTGATGTTCTTACTTAATAGCTGTCTTGATTTGCTCATATGTAGCCTTTTTCTCCAACCTCACGGTAAGATCAACCACAGAGACATCAACAGTTGGGACACGGAAAGACATACCAGTCAATTTCCCATTGAGAGCAGGAAGAACTTTGCCGACAGCCTTATAATAATAAAAAAAAATAGCAAATGAGGTATTAATAGCTTTATGAGCGGAGAATAACCACTTCCTATTCATCCAAAGTAAGAACATAGCACAACTGCACAAGTATGGCCAAAGGCTATATACCTTTGCTGCTCCAGTGCTGCTGGGAATGATGTTGAAAGAAGCAGCTCTCCCACCCCTCCAGTCCTTTGCAGATGGTCCATCAACAGTCTTTTGAGTGGCTAAGTGAAAGTCAAAGCACCATCAGCAGCGACAGACATATTGAAATATGAAAGAAAACAATTTATTAAACCAACCTGTAATAGCGTGGACGGTGGTCATAAGACCTTCTACAATACCAAACCTATCATTAATAACCTGCAAGTTCATTTAGCACAACATGTAAAACAGGGTAGACATTTCAAAATAGAAACATGAAAACACGCCAAAAAACAGAGTCAACAAACCTTGGCCAAAGGAGCAAGACAGTTTGTGGTGCAGCTAGCATTGGAAACAATATTGAGATCTGGAGTGTATTCCTTCTCATTGACACCAACAACAAACATGGGTGCATCTTTGCTTGGAGCGGAAATAACAACTTTCTTTGCACCCCCCTGGTGAAACACAAATTTACAGGAGACATCACTAGCAGGGTACAACAAGTCAAGGCATTTACACTGAAGTTGACGGGAAAAAATGTTCTACCAAATTACCAATAAACTCTCAAAAACATCAATCATGCATGCTCAGATTTTGGAAGTACGTTAATATTGATTAAAAAATATGCGGCAATTTCTCGGATACATATCACTACTGCTTTTACATCTTCTACCAATTTGCAAGGCACTGTCACATCCTTATCCTTTACACCATCATATCCATATATATCAACCCGAATGATGGAAAAAAATTAGAGGAGAATAATAAAACGAACCAACATACAACAGTGACTTCAAGAATGGCAAACACAAAAACTAATGGAGACGGCGGCGATGACTATCAAAGAATCCCATACCTTTAAATGGGCTGCAGCCTTGTCCTTGTCGGTGAATACTCCAGTTGACTCCACAACATACTCCGCACCACTGTCAGCCCAAGGAATCTCCTCAGGGTTCCTTCAATATCACCAAATTAAAATTTCAATTAGCAGTCTATACAAAATATAAATAATCATCAACCAAATATACACAAAAACGAATAAGCGAGGGTCATACTTAATGCCATAAACTGCAACAGGCTTCCCCCCAAAGAGAAGGGTTTTCTCATCCTTAACAGTGATCTCGTTGTGCTTCCATTGTCCATGAACACTATCATACTTGAACATATAGGTCTGCAGTAACACAAACATTTCACATGTAACAAAGTGCAAACAAGCCCCACATCCAGAAAGCCCACGTTTGAGAATTTCAACTCAGAAACAACGCAAAAAGAACACAACTCCTTCCCTAACGAACTCTTCCAACCACCCCATTTTCACAACTCTACACATAGCCTTAAGCCTCAACACAAATGAAATAACAAGAAGCATCAACGGTTCTAACATTTCTAACATCAAATTAAAAGTTTCCAGCTACTCCAAGCATAGAGGAACGCAAATACTGTCACATACTAATTATCAAACCAAAATAATCCCTCCTCCACTGTCGAATCAGATCCAGAGAAAGAGAAAAAAGATAAATCAAATAAAAATACCATGTAGTCAATGGTAATAAAGGGATCGTTGACTGCAACAAGCTCAACATCGTCTCTCTGAAGAGCCACTCTGGCCACCAACCGGCCGATTCTTCCAAACCCTAAAACAGCAACAATACACTTCCATCCATAACCAGAGAAAAAATCACTTTAATGAAAAACACAAAATCAAAAATCAGATCCATTACCATTGATTCCAATCTTAATCTTGGCTGCACATGGAAAAAAAATCAGAAAAGTAAAAATTAAACAGCAGATCCATCAAACTGAAGCAAAAAAACGAAGAAATAACTACGATAAAATCATTGAAAGTGAAATCGATACCCATATTCTAGAGAGAGAGAATCGGAAATGCAGGAAAATAGGGTTTCGTGTCTTAAAAAAGAGTGCGTACTGAGTGCCACGAAGGTTCGTCATTTGGGGGGTTTATATATAAAAATGGATTGAATTGGGAGCGTTGGATTGAATAACTAATGTGTTTATTGGCTGTACGATTGTACGGTGGGGATGATTTGTTTTGTGGAAGGTGTTTCAAAAATCTGAATCCCATGTGTATATTTATTAGCTAATCCACACAAGCATTTCATATATTTTTTAATTTTTTATTATTATTATTATTATTATTATTATATTATTATTAAATTAATATTAGTTATTAATTTAATCACTGTTTTTAAATTAATTTAATAATAAAACCTAAATTAGATTATTAGAAATAAAATTACATTAGATAATAGTGAAATTAACAATAATAATTTCTTTTTGGCTTGAGAGAGAATTTATTAAAATTGGCTATCTAACTTGAAATCTCGTCTCAAATTTGAGATTTTGGTGTTAAATGATCTATCAATCATTGATATATACGAACAAACTCTGATGTCGAGATCAGTTTTTTTAATTCAATATCAAAATTTACTCTGTTTTTATTCAACATTTATTATTCAATAAAAAAATCTATTATCGTAAATCTATCGTCAAACAAATTTTTTTTTTAAAATCTTATGTAAAATTTATCCAAATTTAAAGTAATCATGTTAGCTCTTGTTTATTAAGGAAATGATATATTGAAGGGAAAAAATCTTTTTTTGAATTTTATATAAATTTTACCCAAATTCAAATTGATCCTCATTCAAAAATTATATAAATTTTTTTAAAAAAAAAAACAGACTTTCTTTTAATCTCATATAAATTTTATCCATATTCAAATCATCGTATCATCTCTCGAGTAAAAATTATATGTATTTAGAAAACAAAAATATACATAAAATCCTATAATTTTGTGTTTAAATTAATTTTTAGAATTTTAAATAAGAAATTTAAATATTATATTTATTATGAGACGATACGTGGTCAGGCTAGTATTATACGAACCCATTGAAGAACCGAGCATATATTGTTATCAAAATAAATAATAAAAATAATAAAATAATAAATAAAAAAATTACTATATTCTGTAACAAATGGAGATCACGGGATTTCGTGTCTCTTATTGGTAGCCTTTGTGGGGCAGATACAAACTGACTCGCAACAAGTGGACAACATGTTTCTCGTCCCAAACTTATCGTATTATATATATATATATATATGAATTTTTCAATTCAATTATCGGTGTATATGTCGACGAGGTATCATCCAAAAAAAATATCGATCAGGTTTTAACTCAATAGTTAAGATTGAGGTTCTGAGATTTGTTGATCTCAGATTCAATTCTCGTTGATTGAGGGTATTTTTCTTAATTTATTTAGATAGATTTAGTTGTTTCTTTATATTTTATTTGCCCGAGATAAGCAAGTCTCGGGTCGACGCTCAATTCCCGTCAATAGTGTGGACAGTTATATTATATCTTTGTAATCTTGAACAATATCATACTTGTATTCTAAAAAAAAATAAAATTTTTCGGTCGAATATGAGTTATCATCTCCATCAGATAATTAGGAATCGATCAATCTCATATCGTGATTATTGGACTTTGTACCTTTGTTTATCGGGCTTTTTCCAATCTGTAAAGAAATTGGTTAAGTATCTTATGACCTTGATAAGTGGATGGTAAACATGGAATGTAAAATGTTTCGCATTTGAAAAATAATATTAGTATGAGTGAAGTTATATTGAATCACATTTTATGAAAGTGTAAAAATTACTGATCAAGAGACTCTCTCGCACGAGTTTGCACGAGTAGTGAAAATCAGGGGTCCGATTGGCACTGGAAATGCTTGACTTGTGTGCAAGCGTACGAGCACGACCTAAGTGTAACGACCCATTACAGGCCCAGTGGACCGCCCATACGGCCCACTGCCCCAATCGACCCAAGGCTATCCCGATCTTGGGCTCTGCTCTATGGGCCTTGGCCCATCTATGGAACTCTTCCCTCACGGGCTTTCCATAGGCGTCGTATGGGTTACTCATAGAACTCTCCAGCCCATGCACTGGAGTCTGTGCCTTCCCAAACTCGAACCTGAGATCACATGGATATATAGATACTCAGCACAAGTCTGGTACCAATTGAGCTGGGCCTGTAATGGGTCGTTACACTAAGTGACGTCGAATGTCGGACACCAATCAAGGCAAAATTCCCACCAAGGTTCACCTGTCATTTTCCAGAATTTTTATTTTCGAAAAAATTATCTCCAGATCTTTCAAGATGTGACCTTTCACTTGGCTTTACAAGCACCCGTTTGCTCTATTGCTTTTAGTTTTACTTCCTATATTTTCTCACGACATTGTTCATTAGTTTATGTTAAGATTTCTGTATTTTTAAAATTTTATATAATACTTTATTTCTCTTTCTAGAACTACAATTATTGGTTAACAGTGATATCGTGTAGGAACGGTCCGATTTCATTACTCCACAATTTGGTTTAATCCGATTTGATAACATGTTTGCATATAAACTACCAAATGGAAATTAAACAAGTTTTACATTTTTTTAGAAAATAAAATAATAATCAAATATTCTTTAAGATATTTGAAACGGGTTTCATCAACTACTATTTTTTTTATTAATTTTATTTTTTTTAATGTTATTTGACTTCTTTTTATTCATGATATTCTCCTTTACAAAATTAACCTAATTCTAAGCATATGATAATGTTTAACTTCGAGAGCATATATAAATATATGGTTGTAAGAATATCTTAAATATTCAAAAATTTAGCATGTTACAGTTTGAAAATAATTGACATTAAGTGATCATTATTACTTTACAAATATATATCTATTAAGAGTGCCTATACTTTCTAAAATAAAGTGATTATTATATTTTTTTAAATTGGTAAAAAATAATAATTATTTTTTTTAAAGGTTGCAAACACTATCTTAGTACTATTTAAATTACTCCAAAAATTTTAAGGTATAAATAGAATATTAAAAAAGCATAAAATATATTTTCAAAATAATATAACTTAAATCAATAAAACTTAATAAAATATTAATTAATTCAAATGGTCTATTAATTATTAAATTTAATGGTTAATATGTTTCACCAATTTAGGTGAACACTTCCATATTATAAGAGTAATATTTGCCAAGTTTTGGACTTTAGCATGTGTCAAAAAATGAGTTTCTGAAAAATTCCAAAAATTTGTATTTCAGATAGTCACTTCAAGCTCGATTTATCTATTTTTCCTTAACGATATTTTAAAAAAATAAAAAGTGTTCAAAACCCAAGTTTAAAACCCGGTATATAGTTCATATGAACAACTTAACTTCGATTCGGAAATATTAATTCACATTGGCTCGTAAATGATCGTTTGTACGGAACTTTCTTGAGTACGTGGGGAAAAGTACTACACCGAATGTTGTGATAGCTACCTCTTTAGCTTATGATATTTATTTCAGAATCCTGAACAGTCACTATATTTCACTTGATAAAATATATTCATATCAATACGTTATTTGTGATATATATAATCTCATATTGAATTACTGTATTGATATATTATCGTTTGATTTGTTAACTATATATGAACCCAATTTATTCCTTCAATATGTCCTCAAAGATTCAACCTTTATTTTCGTTATATATATTGTAAATTCCAGATACATGATTACAAGACTTTGAAAAAGGATGGGAGTTGAGAATAAAAATGTCGGTTTAACAAGATCGTGACTTTTTGTTGAATTATGTTATCTTTTGTAAAGTCAATGATCGTAAAATTTTTTTCTATTGCAAATAAGATATAACAATGATATTATGATTCAGAGGCCCCACTATTAATACATATTATTTTGAAATAAAAGAAAAATAGAATAGGTATGACAATATATTAATACTATTAATGCATTTTATTGATGTTCATCGATGAACTACCATATATATTCATTATGATTAGGTGCAGATTGCAGCATGGAAATGCCAATCTCCCCACTTTTTAAACAAATGTTAAAGCATAAAAAAATTTGAAAATGGACATATTTTCCATTATCGTTATATTCATATATAATGTGACAGGTTATCGATATTCTCATATGTTGATTGTACTTCATTTTCTTTTTCTACGTTGGATATATCTTCTATTAATTATCAGCACGGGCTAAACACACGAGTAGGGATGTAAATCGAACTTCTATGTTTGCGAGCTCATGAGTCGAATATATCCAAACTTGAGCTTGGTTTGATTGAATTGTCGAGCTCGAAATCAAGTTCGAACTTGAATTGATATGATTAACAAACGAACTCAAACGAACTTTTTATCGAGCCGAGCTCCGAATAGCTTGCAAACGATTTAGTTCGTTTACATCCCTACACACAAGGTCTTTGCTTGGCTTCAAACAAAATATTTTTTAAAACAACGATGATGAATTGAATCCATTGATATGCCTTCGAGATAATTTGAACTCAACCTTTCTATTTAATCTCTTGATATTATTTTTTAAATTTCTAAATTTTGATAAGTTTTCTTTTCCCAAAGAGATCGATTATTTTATTAATGATGTCATAACGCATGTGCCGAGTAATTTATTACAAATAAAACAAGAGGAAAGATTCAGAGTACTTTTTGCCTTTTTCACCAAAAAAATAATCTAAAGTGCTTTTCCATAAAATAATATTATATATTACAATAAAAATTAATTTTCAATTTTTAAAGTGTTTTTTTATTTACTAAAATAATATTACAATGAGTGTGTTTTATGACAACATCGACCTACAAGAGGCATGCGTTTGTGCGTCAAGCACGAAGCATCCGATTCATTGTCAACTTTAATAATATTAATTAAAAGTTGAACTAATTTAAGCACTAATAATTGCTTTGACATTAACGAAAATTTTTCCTAACATTGTCAATTTGATATTTGGTGAGGATTTTTTTTTCATAAATTATTTTAAAGTCTCATTAAAAATTAAAAAAAAAAACTCTTCCAAATTATAGTCTAATATAATACTAATTAGATCATAATCCAAAAGAATAACCTAAAACCGCCGGCGAAATTTATTAATTAATCATTCTACAAATGGTCATGAAATCCATGTCGAATAATTTTTGAAAAGTAGTTGACCATAATACCAAAAAAAAAAAGTTAAGAGGTCGTTTTTCCGGATTACAATAGGGTTGGATGATTTTTTTTCGTCTTCTTATTCGTAAAAGTTTATGTCATTACACCACTAGAACGATGATGGTTGACGACTTCTTTAAAAGTAGTTTACTATCAACAACGTTTGTCAAATTTTAAGGAAACTATTGACGTTCCTATATGATTTACAGGGCTATCTTTTGGACCAAAATAGAGTCCTCTTGCTTTGCACCAAATTTTGGTGCAGGAGTTTCCATGAGCAAAATTTTGGTGCAAAGCCTTTCGATTTATTCTTTTTGGTTTTTAAATTTTTTATTTAATTTTTAATGATTAAAAAACTAATTGAGAATTTAATTGATAATTAATGTATTATAATGTACAAATATAAAATAATTAATGAATGGTTTAACTTAATTCCTTTTTAATCAACAATTTACAAATATATAATTATTTTAAAAATTAATTATTGTTTTAATGCAAAAAAATAATTTCTACTTATATACTAATTTTAAAATATTTATTTAATGTTTACATATAATTATAATTACATTTATTAATAATAAAAAATTATTTATACCATATAAATATTAATAATAATTATATATTTAAATTTAAAATATATATTAAATAATAAGAGATAATGTAAAGGTAGAATATTCCGAGAATAAATTGAACTTTCCATCCAATAAAGGTTGACTCATCAATGCAAAATCAAAAGGACACATCCCAGCTTGTGATTTCTGGTTATATAGCCGTTGCCCTGCTGTTGATTCCCCCATCCAACTTTCTTGAAACTGTTACATTCCAAAGAGTAGAAAAAGTCAATGCCCTTTAACCGTTGTCCGAACCGAACTTCATTAACCTCAATCGACCCACACTCGGTAACTAGGACTGATGACTTGCACGAGCTTATGGTCAAATGGAAATGGGTGATCCAAGCTTTTATCACTGATTTCTGCAGCTCTAAAGAGACTTAACTTCTATAACACTTACTGCACCCTGCAGTATGATTTAAGAAGTGAATAAACCATTGTGTGGGGTAAAACATAACACAATACCAAAAGCATCTAATGTGGTCTTGAATCAATTAATCCTTAAATCACACAAATCTCATAATGCCACCCACAGAAACTCAAGCGAATGTTGAAAAATAAACTCAAATATGCAGGATACATCTTACTTTTCATCAAGCTTCTTCTATTCTCCTTGATGCTGGCATGCATCGAGTCAAGCACCTTAGTCCAAATTAAACATCTCGTTAGCAACTCGAGTTCCCTACACGCAGCAGCCATATTTCCAAAATCCTCATTTAAAATCCATAAGGAATCCACAGTGATCATTAACACGATTCAATTTAATTGCACTTCAAATATTAATTTTGTACCCATCTTTTAATACAATTGTGCATATGATGAATTCCTCTTTGAATGCTAAGAAATCGAACAAGTGTATCATAGGATTTGCACCACAATATCTGTATTATAAATAGAAGAGTGCAAGCACATACAGGCATGGAAAAACAATAGATCACATGGCTACCTATGTCTAAGTCTCTCGAAAACATAACTGGCTACATCTGAAAAGAATGTACAGGAGTGGCTAAATACTGATCTCTGGAATCTAAAGAGGGAGTTTGATTGATCCATTTGACGAAGTAGGGAATATACTAATGCTCTTCGGTTTTGATGTATATATTGTGGATTCAAGAGCTCGAGAAGCTTGCAGTGCCATCTCTGCATGGAGTTGCAACACACCATAGCGAGCTGCATTTTAAAGCGAAAAATATGATTATATACAGTAAAGGGACAAAAAAATAAATCCAATTCAGGCAGCCACATTCAGAACAAATCCTAGAAAACTAAGTTGACCGTAAAAGAGATTGAAGGTCTAAAGAAAGCAAACAAGCAAAAAACCTGACAGGGATTATGGGATGAAAATGGACCCCAGATCAGTTAAAAATACAAAAAACAAGCTTCAAGAAAATCCATTAGACAATCAACAACATTTTTTTGTGAAATAAAAATTGTAAGGATTAACAAGACCATCTCATGATTGTACTAGTCTTTTAACTGAGCACAGAAGATAGATGGGAAGAATGAGGATATGAAACTCCAGCTTCTAGGAAACAAGTCTTTTTCGCATACCGTGTAGCATTCTTTGTCTGTGTCTGATTCAGCCACCTGCACTGCCCATGTCCGAACCCACTCAAGCCCTTCAGAGATCTCAATATTTCCATCAACCAGGGCAGATGCAACAAATGATGGATGCAAGGCCAACAATACACATGAAGCAGTAAAAGGACAGATCTCCTCACATACGATTCTGCATGATGTGATACCTCCCTGTTTAAAGTAAGCCAGAGGTCTGAATCATAAGCATCCACCCAGAAAATTGTCGATTTAAATAATTTGATAAAAAATGAAATTGCCAAATTCTTTTAAAAAATAATAACAGTGTGGAAAAATTTCCACCCATATAAACACAAGTTAATTGGAAGTCAAACGGCCATACTCGTGGCATTTGTTAAATGTCAATACCTGGATCGTAACATATCCAAGAGAGGGGATGCCAAAACAGAAGCTTCTGGATGCATTGCTGCACACTTCATACATACACCAAGCATGTGGATGAATTTCCCCAAGACAATAAAATCCCTCCCCAATAAATAGATACCGTGGCTCTTTTTGTCATACCCCTGCATAGCTGGAAGCATAAATGCAGATGCATATTGTGGAAACCTGTTATCCACGAGCTCTATCTGGTTATCTTGAACTCCTGATCGAAGGGTCCGGCGGCGGGTCTTCCCTCTCTTGATCTGACCTGCTTTGGATGGAAGCTCTCTTTCATACAAGTAAGACCAGTTTAACGGAGTTCCTTCTGATGGGATTTCCTTCCAGGACCCTGCTTTTGGAGGACCTCCATTTCTTGGTACATACCATGGTTGATCTGAAGTTTGTGTTATAAGGGACTTCGGCTGTTCAGATTTCAGGATTCTTGCACTTGCAAGCTCTTGGGCAGCATCTGACATGACATCCAAGATGATTATCCGCTGACCAATGTCTACATTAGGTGAATACAGTAGCTTGTTTAGACTATCAAGAGATTCATGAGGACAAGTGACAATCAATGCAACCAGTGCCCTTTGTCGTTTTTCTTCAACTGATGCTTCTTCTCCTTCCACAGTCAAGTCAGAGCAATGAACCATTAGAAGTGTTCTAGCCAAATCACCAGCCATATACTTTAGCTCGTCTGGTGATGCTCTAACCAGCTTCTCAGCAACATTAAGGGCCTTCTCAACATGCATATGGGTAAAAATTCCTCATTAAGGAATGTGCTTTTGGAGCACTTCACAATTAACCCCATAAATAATTATATATGATACTTGGAATAACACACATCAGACTTCTCCAAATAATAGATCAGTTCTTGGTGCATCGGGGGGTGAACATTAGTAACAAAATAAAAGGCAGTAGTAACACATGTTGAAATACTTTGTGCTCTTTTGTGTGACAACTAACAGCACAACCGTATTTATGCTGACAGAAAACTATAAAGTGATTTACTGTAGAAATAAAGCACATCGGGATGTTAAAAATATCCTTGAACTTACACCCTCTGCATCATCTGATTTTCTTAGCGTTACGATCACGTCAGCCAACTGCGAGAACTTTCTTGTTAAATCAGCGCCATCATCTGTTAAGTCATATGGTTTCAATGAGTCACATGAGGTACCAGAATCCTCACTTCCATTGTCACTGTCATCTTCATCAAAGGCTGAATCATCAATTAAAGTCGCTGGATAAATAACTTCATCAGGGTCAACTAAATTAAATTGGACACTGTTCTTTACAACTATTGAGTCTTTACTGATTCCATTATCTTCATTCTTTTGAACTTCTTTTACAGGGATCATAGCACGAGGAATTTCTCTGTCAGAATTTTCATTCACTTCGAGCACTATTGCGGTCGGAGGCCCTTTGATTGGGGTTGCTTTCCGAAACACCCAATCTATTGTCTCTTCCCAGCAACTATCGTCAAGATACAGAGGATTTTTGGGGTCTATGACCTTAGAAAAGACAAAAGCAATACTGCTCGCCATTTTACGAACCAAATACTCAGGGCTCTCCAGCCTACCTGTCAGCAACATGAATTTTAGTAGGATCACAATAGGTCACCATTCACAAGCATTCCAATCGAGAGAAAAGACCCAAAACCTACAACTGATCCCCTGTAGAATTGTTGGCAGTGCATCCTTTGTAGCATCCAGATCTTCTTTACCCATCTTCTCCAGGCAAAGGCCTAAAGCAGCAGTTACATCTGTATCTCATGTTAAGGAAATAATATGAACAATGTCATGACAGGAAATAAAAAGTACACTCTTTAACATCGTTTAGAAGAAAATGTCACTGAAGCACGTGCAATTCAATAATCAAACTATCAAAGTGGGTCTTGAACTGAAGATAGAGTGGCTGATTTTATTAAAAAGTCAGGTTTTTACAAATTGCAGACTCCACAACGATCACCCTTTTGGTTAGTAGTCAATAATAGATTATAAGGATACAGACTTGTCATTCAATTGGAGCTGATTGCACAAACCCACTTTTTGACCATGCTGCCACAAGGCGCTGCACTGTCTCTGAGAGAACCCGAGTATTAAGAGATTTTATTGACAGAGCAGTATCAGGGCCGGGGCGCATTCAAGTACAGCAAAGTGAAGAATCCATCCTAAGCAACAGGTAGGAAGCACTTTCCAGATTAAGAACTTCTCTCGAAAAGCAACCCTGAGAGCAGCAAAAGGTAGAAATATCATCACCCCTTCGTGGATAAGCAGAAATCACGAGTCACCGGAAAAATGAAAACTATCTACATCGAAATTTTAATATTGAGCTGCATGATTGATGTTAAAGCATGCCCTAGCACATTCACCATGATCAGCTCAAAACAAGAGAAAGTAAAACTCGTTTCTCATTCAAGATCGTCCAAATTTCATTCAGGTTTTGTAAGAGTAATGTTAACACAGATTAGTAATTTATCTTTTCTTGGTTCCTTGAAGTCAGTATTTACTGTGAGAAATCATGGGAGAAAGACAGAAACAGACTTCGTATTTACAAGGATCCTGCAAGCCATATAAATCTTTATTACCTGATTGAAGGTTGGCTCTTATAGACCCGACCAAAAAGTATCCACAAAAACCAATAACCCTCGACATTGTTAACATTTTGAACAGCTAACTGATGCAAGAGTTCTTCGGCTATTCTTTCAACAGAATGGGAATCGTTCACTGCCTCCATGAGTTTCAACCAGAAACGGACACCTGGTTGTGACGCTAAAAACTCATCGATGGCCACCCCAGAGCTTGATTTTAAGACAATTCGAATATCTCCAAGGATCAATGGAATAACATAACGTAATAGCTCACCTGAAAAGTGTAAAAGTTTGCTATTTAACGAGCCTAAGCATTCCATATTATTTTTAACTTCACGATCTGGTTTCAAAATACCAGTATACCCTCGACGACAAATACGGGCAATTGCTTCTCCAACAAAAAGAATACCACTATTCTTCTGGATGTCATTTGCAAAATATAACATCTCAACTAACTTATCATCCCACTCCACCATTCCATGGAAAAGGTGGGTCGTGATTCTTTTAAAGAACAAACTGGAATCTCAAGTGTAAAGGATAAAAAAGAACAAGAAGAGCATGGACAAATTACTATATAGTCATGAAGATACGAAATTATCCATTTAAGAAGTCTAAATCCTTTTAAGAAATCTAACATTTGTATTCTTATTGATGTTCCACCACTGCCACCACTCAAAGTTTAATGAGCATTGCAAGGGAAGCAAAAACTAAAGATTTATCAAACACGTTCAGGTGTTCTCATGCTCCTTTCCAACAAGTAAGTGATTTTCCCTAGTGAACAAAATCAAATGTCTAAAGTGATCCTCAATTATAGGTGTAGCACAATGCAGACACATGTTCCATGTGCTTCATCCAAAAAAAAATCTCAAAATCTCTACTCCTGAAAGCAAACTTCAGTCTATATGAACACAGGACACATTTTGTGGATAAACAACATGAAGCTGTCTTAAGTTTGTAGCGATGAGGATACCGAGTTGAAAGTGAAGTTGGAGCGGAGCGCCTTTGTCTTGCTTTATAAGGAATAGATGTAATAAGCTGGGAGACCCTAGAAATAACCTGCTTGAGTTGATCTTGGCCTAGATCTTCAAATCGACAACCACCACAGAAATCTCTAACCATCTGAAGCACCCCATTATTCTCAAGCAAGCAAACAACAAGCAATCTATTTCACAATATGTGAGCAAGATTATCTGTATATGCTTTCTAGAGAGAATTCCATCACCCAAACATACTCATGAAGGAATAAAATGGAGTAATGTGGAGTAATATACACATGTAAGACATGCATAACTGGTAGCTAATATACAAACAAGGTGAAACAAAAACCCACCCCAACATAATTGCTCTATTGTACGACAAAAATTGCCGTTCAGCCCTTCTAAACAAACAGCTAGAAACATTATGACTTGTGTCACATATTAAAAGTTGTGAACCATACTATACCAGTAAAAATTAAAAGCCCTATGCAACACGGTATAAAGCCAAATCCAATAAGAAATGCTCAACTCAGCATAGAAACTAAATAAATAGTTTTAACTAAATCAGCTGCCCAAGATCCACATAAGATCAATGATGGAATCTGGAGCATAATCACTCAATTTATGAACCATCCAAATATAATTGCTCAAGTGAGTGAGTATATCAACCACACACACCACAGAAAGACATTATATAAATATCAAAACAATCAAATCTTAATCCATAATTTCCTCAATCAACAAAAATGTTTTTGTTAGGATAACTCAATTAATAGACAGAATCCAGTAGAAATCTGCAAAAAAAATTAATGACTTCAATACTCGTAAGTATGGATTAGAGTCATAAAATAGAAAGAAGTTCTTGTAAAACTTGTTTGATGATTTTAAGCTAAGATACGCAAGGAAGAAAAGAAATGTGCAAAGCACAATAAAATGTGAACAACTATAACATCAAAAGATTAGAAATGTTGTAATTCAAATAAATTTTTAACTTATCACCTCTCAGCATTTGAATCATGACTACCATTTCCAATCTGTTGTAGACAAGGAACCACCTCATAAACCATCTCAGCAGCATAGCCATTAACAAAAAATACATCATATGAGTGTTTCCTTTCAGAAGTTGGGAAGCATGCCAGCCAATTGGAAGCAACGTCTATGTGAAATCACAATATCTTTTGGAGATCGACCAATGCCACATCATAGCAAAATGAAGTATAACAGAAATCTAGAAGAGAGATAATGCAGGTCGAGCATATTCAAACTTGACAACAGACAAGGCAGTTTTAACTACGGGTTAAATTTCCAGTCAGAAAATTGGAAATTATTCGAGCATCGAAGCATGAGCATCATATTAAATGTACAAGTATTGATCAAATTAAGGAAAACAGAACTATTCTTCTGCGTTGGAAATGAAAAGCCTTGTCATAATAGCCGTGCAAGATAAAATTTTAGTATGCATGCAACATGTTTCTAAAACAATGAAAATTTTCCAATTATTTCGTATAACTGGTAAAATCATACGCCTACATGCTGTCAATTGCCAAATACACGAAAGCAAATTCTTATCTACATTTATTCATCCATTCATACAACCATGAACATAAAGAAACAAAAAAACAGAAACAATAGCATGGCTCGACATGAGCAGTAGAATGAAAGCAAAATGTCATAACAAAGCCATGAAAAGTATTATAGAGCAAACCAACCCCTTAAAAATCAAAATAATTATCAAGGATTAAAAAAAAACTTACCATACAACAAAAATCTGGCAAATGCTCGAAATGCGGAGCCCTTGTAGAAAATATTCCACCATACAATTCTCTCATCTTCACTGGGAAACTCCACAGCCAACAACTGCCCAAAAAGTTCCAAAACAAATCAAAATGGTTTCTTTTCATATTTTCTCACAATTCCCCACAACTAAAATTAGGCAAATTTACATATGAACGAACCTCGCCTTGAAATTTCTCATCAAGACTACCTACACATCCAAAAAACAAAACAATTAGCTAAATAACCATACTATATTCTGCTAATATGCAATGGAATCAAACAAATTTGGCCAAAGTTTGAAATCAGATAAACTTGGACATGCATTTAACAAAAAGCAAAGCGGCAGCATTAAGGGAGAAACCTGAAAATGAATAGGAATCAAGAGGAAAGAGGGAAGCTGCGAGAGAATAAAGAGCGACAAAAACTTGATCGACTGACATTGACTGCGGCGATGACATCACCAAGGCCAGCCAGAGTTTCACAGCGGCGAAGGCCTTACAATTAGAAAATTATAATCCAAAAAGATAAACAGTTAAATTTTTTTTACTTTTTTTAAAAAATATTAAATATATGTTATGATCCAAACTAAGACACACCTCATGATTAATCTGACCAAGTCTCTACAAATCCCAACTTTAAAAACATAAATTCAAGAAAAGTCCAGCCCACTTTGTTGTAAGCTTTGCTCATGTCCAACTTCAATGCTGCAAATCTTGATTTTGTCTTTCAATTATTACGCATCCAATGCATGCATTCAAATCTCACAATAACATTATCCATAATCAGTCTACTTGGGATAAAAGCTTTTTGGAAAGGATCAATGATATGTGTGTGGATAGGCCTAACTGGGTTTGTGATCGCTCGAGCAATAATCTTATAGCAAATGTTGCAAAGACCGATAGGCCTGAAGTCTTTCAGTCATTTCGGGTCTTGATTTTTTGGATAAGAGAGATGAGTGTCATGTTCCATTCAGAAAAATCTTCATAATCATTGAGAAGTGAAAGAACCGCTTTAGTAATGTCTTTCCCAACCACTAGCCATAATTCTGATATAACAGAGCTGTAAAACCATCTGTTCCTGCGCTTTAGACTAGTGCATGTCAAAGACCGCTCGTTTAATTTCCTCCTCAGAAAAATGAGTACATAAAAATGCATTCATTCGCTCATCTACCACATACTCTACAGCCTTTGTAACTGTCTCTATGTCTGAGTGAGATGGATTAATACTTGAGAATAGTTCGCAAAAATACTGCATCGTTGTGTCCGTCATACTTTGTTCATCTTCGCACCACTCTCCCTCGAATTAAACAGCCACTTAATAAAGTTTGTTCTACATCTAGTCGAAGCTGTAGAGTGGAAAAACTCCGTGTTACGATCCCCGTGCTTCAGCCAATTTACACCCGATTTCTGGGCTTTATGAATTTCTTCCTGCTCTGATAATTTCCCTATATTTCTTTCCACCCTAGAAATCCGATAACAGTTGTCTTTGAAATTATTCGAGTTAATAAGATATTTCAATATCAAAAGCTCATTCACAATTTCAGTAGTTAAGGGTCGTGAAATTTACCTTGGTCTACCCATTTTTGTTTTCGCGAAAGAAAAGGTTGCAATTTGATTATTTGCAGGAAAGCATGTGTAAAAAAATGCAAAGATGGAGCTCCAAATTTTTCTCCATAGGTGGCACAGAAGTTCTTAGAAAATCACTGCTTCAAGCTATTCCATCCTAAGCTATGCTTGTTTCTGGTTGTCATCCTCTTTGTGTCGAAGAGCGGAACAAGCCTGCGCGCGTAAGGTATCAATTCGGTTGGGCGGGTTGGGGAAGGTCGGGGCGGGTGGAACAATATTATTATTTAAAAATTGTTCAATTCGAATTTAACTCGAATTCGAACCAATCCGAAAACACTCATATCGAATCTGAATCAACCCGATTTCGAATTTTTTTAAATAAAATTCAAAAAAAATATTTTAATTTAAACACATAATAACAAAATCTCTATCATATATGATTTAAATTTGAAAATCTAATTATAGAAAAATAAAATATATTTACTAAATCAAATAAACAATTGGTTAGAAAATAAAAAATATTCAAAATAAATATTAAATTATGAAAATTTATTATATAAATATACAATAAATATTTTTTCAGATATACAATATATAAAAATGTAGACAATATTTATTAATTATATTTTTTTAAAAAAAATTTAAAATTTTCGGGTCAACCTTAACCCAACCCGATCATTTTTTTGGGTCAGCTATCGGATCCAACCCGATCTGACCCGAACCCAAAAACTCCGAACTCAAACCTGATTTTTTCGGGTTGAATCGTGTCAGGTTGATGGATTGTGTCTGATTTTGACACCCCTATCTGCACGATTTTTTGGTGGCGCGATAGTAATGATAAAAAGGGATGCATTGGACGAAGTGGTTTGTCTTGTGTAAGCGTAAATACATGGGAGGCATGGGCTTTAAGACTCTGATGGCTTTCAATAAAGCACTCCTAGCCAAACAATTGTGGAGCACAATCCAATCGCCGAAGGCTAGAATACTCAATGGCCCATACTTCAAACAAGAAGACATCATGGTGTTAATCTTGGCTCTAATCCCTCTTATGTATGGCTGAAGATTTAGATCTCAAGAAACTTTCATTTAAGAAAATAGTCTTCTTCTCGTAAATATTATATTTGCCCTTTTTAAAATTATTATTTTAAATAATAATTAACCTAATATACCATTAAATGGGTTTTTTTGGGCCTTTCATACTAATTGAAATTCTGCTTCTGTCCTTCTTTTTCACAGCAACATTTTCTTCTTTATTTCTGGTGTATCTCTTCCCATTTCAAAAATCACAGAGAAAGGGGTCTTTTGCAAATATGAGCTCCAAAAAAAAAAAAAATTAAGGTCAAAGGCTTCATTATTATTATTTTTGTCAATAGACCTTATTTTAATTAATAGTTAATTTAAATATTAAGTAATAGGGTTTTGAACCCCTTAAGAAAATCCCAACCAACTTTATTCACCATCATAACTTCCCACTTCTGATTTCTTTCCTCTTCTTCCTTTCCGTTCCATCAACGGCATTGACCATTTTCTTCCATATTTCTCATTCTCAATCTTCATTTCATTTTTAGCTTTCTCAACCTCTTCATTTTCTTTCCTCCAATGAAATAGAAATTAGAATCAAAACTTAATGACATTCATTCTCATATAATATGTTTTTTCACGGGATCATCGGAAGATCAATATAAAGTATTTTATTTGGTCATTTATGTTTTCATGTGTGTGGATTATCCCCTACTCAAGTAATTTGATTTGTCCTTCAGTTTGTTAAAATATTTATTTCAGTCCGATAAGCTATATATTGCAGTCGTTAATATCATTCAGTCAGTCGGTTAAGTTTCAGTATGTTAAATCATTATTGCAGTCGGCTAATAGCATTTATACAGTCGGCTAATTTTTTGTAGGTTAAATCATATATTGCAGTCAGTTACTGTTCACATGTATTTTCGAGGAAGATTTAGGGGAAGATGAGCGATCGGTATTTTATTTCGTTTATTAGGTTGTCCATGCGTAATTATTTTTTGTCACATATTACATATATTTTCGTAATTTGATATATGAATTTAAATATGTCAATTTGTATATTTCCAACACCCTTAAATTCATTATTTATACTTATTTTTTTACATATTGTGTGGACGGAGATATGATTCAAAACTTAATTAATTTTGATGGTGAATGGAAAGCTGACGGTGAACAAAAATATTCATGGTATGATGGAAGTAATTCGGGTTGGCATGTTATATCTATTGATGAGAGTAATGTAAGCATTGAAGATGTCGAAGATGCAATTTTTGAGACACTTCATTTGGATAGGCATGACATGGTATTGAAGCTAAGTTACTTGCCAAAATTTGAGCTATGTAATCCAAGATCAATATATATAAAAAGCTCACGAGCATTGACAACATATCTATCTTTTGGTGTTTCAAATGTTACACATTTGCTTCATGTTGAAATGATCAAAACAAGTGGCATCAGAATCGGTTATGAAAAAAATGACAATGCTAGAGATTTTGAAATTTGCAGAGATCTTAATGATGAGAGGGTTGACAACTTTGAAACTGAAGTATATGGTGATAGTGAGAGAACATATGATGAATATTTTGATAGGGTGTTTTTTGAGAATGACTTAGATTGATAATGTGGTAACTGAAATAGTTGATGACGAAGTTGTTGTGAATAAAGAGAATCATGTTGATGAGCTTACATTCTGACTATTCCAACTGAAATAGTTGAGGATGAATTTATTGGCACATCCCAGTCAGTGGTATAGACGCATTATATAAGATGAATATGCATCAACGAGACTTGCACTTTTATATTGTCCAATTGTGAAAAAAGTTTGGAGAGACTCTACATTCTATAATTTTTTGAAAAAAATTCGGAACTTTTATTGAAATTATGTATGCTTCTTCGAAGAATATGGCGATTGAGAAGTTTGAGATGTTTGTGATAATGATCTTGATTGTTTGGGGTAGAAACTTGCAAGAGAACCCATAGGGATGTAAATGAACCAAACGGTTCGCAAGCTATTCGAAGCTCGGCTCGATAAAAAGCTCGTTTAAGTTTGTTTGTTAATCAAACCAATTCAAGCTCAAGCTCGATTTTGAGCTCGAAAATTTAATCAAACCAAACTCAAGCTTAAGGATATTTGGCTCGTGAGCTCGCAAACATGTTTGAAAAGAGGCTCGCGAGCTCGAGCTCGAGCTCGGCTCGTTTAAGTGGCTCGTAAGCTTGAGTTTGGCTCATTTGTTGAGTTGATAAATAAAAATATTAGTATTAATGTCAATTGAAGGAATTGAACACAAGACATGTTTGAAAAAATGATGAATTCACACCATTTAGTCACAATTACACTTTTAATCTTATTTGCATATCATTATACTAAAATGTTTTTTAAAATGCAATAAATAAAATAAATTAACAGAAATAAACCAACTTATTCTTTTTCTCTAAAAATTTACATAACCAAGTCATATACAAGTTGAGTAACTTTACAAATTATTATACTAAAATATTATATTAAATTGACTTTGTTTGGATCATTTACTATTAGTCTATGAAGGTTAATTTAAAATTTTACATGTTAAATTGATATGTCATTTGACATTAATAAATAATTTAGGTTAATTATGTCGAATTTATTTCATAATGATGTGATGTCATCGATCTACTATATTTAAATCTCTACTTCCAAAATATAAAGAGTATAATGGTGAGTATGGTTGAATCCATAGGAAACGAGATATTATTTTAAAGCTTCATATTGACAACTTCAAATTTGATAAAATCACTTTTTTAGCTCAAATTTGTTCCACGCTCATAAAATTTCACCGTACAACAAAATAACACAAAATTGTATCAATGAGCATGTATCCTGTAGGAATCCCAATTTATTTTTTAAGATCTTATTTGAATTTCACCAAATTAGAATTGTGTATTTTATAGTATCTTAAAAATACCCTTATATAACATAATATATAGCTATTAATATTTGACTTCTATTAAGATCTTATTTGAATTTCACCCAATTTTAGCTTCTATTAATATTTGACTTTTAATAACATGTTACTCACTATTTATAATTATACTCATATAAAAAATGATTTACATCATTACATGTAACATATATTTTTTAAAATTTGAGAAACACATTATTATTTTTATTTTTAAGTTTTTATATTATCTATATATTTTATATCACCTTTATTATCTTATTATTTAATTACATTATTTATATAAAAATTTATGAATTGAGTGGCTGACACGTTGCTACACTCAAACCTAATCAAAACACTTCTACTTCATACCTAATCTCTTACGCCGCCTCCTCTGCTCGACCTCTCCATTGAAGAACGAAAAAATCTTCTCTACGCCGCGCTCTCAAACTCGGTAAAATTTTCACAATTTTTTACATACACCTCTTGGTTATAAAAGCAAGTCAAAACCTGTTCATACATTTTTGTATGCATTTTTTTAACATACACCTCTTGATATATTGTTTTCTTCTTGATTAAATTGATAACTCATTTTTATTAAAAATTGTTATTATGGACTTTGCAGGGTAGTTGACTAGTTGTTATTGGAGATGATTTTGTAATTCTTGATTTTAATTGATTCTCTAACGTCCTCTCTATTTTCTCATCAGACTTAGTTGAAATATTAAAAGGGTGAAATTATTTCATTGTTATTTATATGGTGAGATTAGTGTATAATAGTTGTTCTATATGTATGGTTTTGGAATGTTCAATAATATACTGATTTATGTTTTTTTAGCTCTTATTTGTGTCGTTTTGGTTATTTATGAATGAATTTATATTTTTATGTCTAATTTAAAATTAGTTTATAGATATATTTAATTTTTAACAAGCTCGAATCAAACTCAAACTCAAACTCAAACTCAAACTCGAGCTCAATTATATGCTTTACGAGCTCGAAAACGAGCCGAGCTCAAGCCAGGTTTGTTAAACATGATAAACAAGCTATTAATGAATCAAGCTCGAGCCGGCTTGATTAACATGATAAACGAGCTTTTAACTAGCCGAGCTTGAGCTTTTCTCGAGCTCAATAATTTCAATACAAACCAAGCTCGAGCCTGATAATAGAAGCTCGAATCGAGCTCGAGCAACAATTTTAAATGAACCAAGCTCAAGCCTGCTACTGTTTGGTTTGGTTTGGATCGTTTTCAACCCTAAGAACCCATAACCCTTTGGCACACAAAATGGATATTAATATGTTTGCTCTCGGTTAGAAGCATATATCGTCGTACCGATAGAGAGTGCAATCTCGGGTCAATTGCACAGACGACAACAGACCAAGGTTGTATGCCTCCAACACCGAAACAATATAGAATGGATGCCGTTGCATGTTACGATGTTGCTAGACATAGATCTAGTGTGGGTACAGTAATCCGAGATTCACGGTGTACAGTTTTGGCAGAGCCGTACCTATGTTCGATGGGGCCTGAAGCAAAAATTTAAAAATTGGTTCTCTTGTTGGAATAAATAATGCTAAAATTCAGTTATCAAATAATAAATACAATAAATGATACATAAATACATAAGAAACAATATATTACATATAAAAAAGTCAAAAATATTTGAAATAATTACATAAATATTAATCGTCTAGCTATTTTAGGGGAAAAATATATATCAAATTTGTATAATCCAGTTTTCAGATCATTTCTTTGTTAATCAACAACATAGCTAGCTCGTTTAGTCTATTTTGTGACATTATTGATCAACGATAAGTGTTTATTAACTTCAACTTCGATAAGCTTATTTATGCTTATGCAACTGTTACGATGATAGTCAACAAAATCTTATAGGCAATATAAGTATTTGAGAATAAATTATTCAGTTTTGCCAAACACAGTAGCATCTTAAAAAATTGTTGAAGTTCTATACAATACTTCTTCAACTAGTTAAAAACTAATTCGTTAACTTTTTCAAACTCAACAAATATCCTAAAGTCTATTGATGTTGTTCAAACCAAACTTGAAGAAAAGATCGAGTTTGATCAATTATAAACAAAAAAATATTTAAATTACTCTTTTTTTATTTAATATTGGTGTATGCATTTTTTCGTAAAAAAGATCTCCAACTAGATATAATTCATAAAAAAATCTTATTTTTTATATTAAATATATGATTTTTCACTTTAAGTATGAATCAATTGACCTGTCTTATAAAAATAAATTTGTAAAACCGTTTAATAAAAAATCTATTTTTTAATTTATCATATTAAAGCTTAGTTGGAATTGTTTATTCTCTTCTTCAAAAAGATGCAAATATGGTAAAAATGTTTTCTTAAAAGAATAACAAAATGGGTATTATATAAAATTATTGATCACGGCCCAGCCCACTTGTGATATTGTCCGCTTTGGCCCGATGCCTCA
Source organism: Primulina huaijiensis (assembly GCF_012295235.1). Lineage (NCBI taxonomy): Eukaryota > Viridiplantae > Streptophyta > Magnoliopsida > Lamiales > Gesneriaceae > Primulina > Primulina huaijiensis. The sequence continues at coordinate 4,260,940 of NC_133310.1, read as the reverse complement.
CGGCTTTAACNTATATTTTAATGGATATTTGTCAAAAATACTGCTGTTTGCCATGAATAGGTTATAGGTTAGGTTGGTATCTTTCATTATTTTCCAATTCTTAAATTTTTTCATTGTGACTATTCCAACCGATCCAAATCCCAATAAAATTATGCACGTTATACTTGTTAGATATAATTGTGTTCATCCTCTATTTTTCTAAATATTGATATTATGAAACGTCAATAAACTTTGTTTAATTCCAGACATACTATTTGTTGAGATATAATAATTGATCATATTAAAACAACGATCAAAACATATCGATTGTCCTCTCATGTGATAAAGAACAACTTCATGATTTTAGGAACAAATCGAAGTGTAATATTTTCCAAAAGAATTTTCAACCATCAGATTATGGAATTTATGGTATCAAGGATTTCTCATTTTTTTCATTTTCTATATTGTCAAATTTCGGTTTTTATCAATTATTTTTGTTTTTTGTTTGGCAAAAACTTGTGTGAGACGGTCTCACGAGGTCGTATTTTGTGAAACGGATATCTTATTTGGGTCATCCATAAAAAATATTACTTTTTATGCTAAAAATATTTCTTTTTACTGTGAATATCGGTAGGGTTGACCCATCTCACAGTGCGAGGCAAGAGCCATTAATGTAGACTCCACCATATGCATAAATGGTCTCGAAATTATTATTGATTTATGACGATATTGGTTTGCTGATGGAATTCATTGCCATCGAATTTTAGTCTTGGTGTATATTCGATTTTTCGATCGACAATTTTAGTATTTTTCTTCGTATGGAGTGTTGATGTGTCAATAGAAATGTCACAGTCAATTCAGTGTCTCATTGGTGTCACGTCGGAAAATTGGTTGAAATTGTCGACATCATACTAGCTAGACGTAAAGAATCAAAATCGCAAAAAACAAACAAACGCATAAAACCAAAAACACAGTTTTTCCTATAATGCAAATTGCTATTTACCGAAAATAGCGCTTTTGTAAATAGCCATGGAAACTTGGATTACATTTGACTACACTTTCAGTGTTACAGTATCTGTAACAGATTGTATCCATCATATATGAGAGTATGTTTCCTTTCAATTTTTGATTGATCTTAGTAGTTCCTGTATAGGACAGAACTATCCTATTCGATTTCTACTAATACTAAAATAGTTCGATTATTTCGATTTAGACAATTATTAAAATTAGTAATTAAAGAATATTTTAAAATATAATTTATTAACTTTTTAGTTAATCTCATTGACAAACCTTTAACTATAAAATCTAAATGAATTAAAATAATAATATATAGTAATCAACTAAAAAACTAACAAAAATATACTTAATTCACTAAATATTATTATATAAAATGGATCATATAAACAAAATTGAACTTCGATTTTTTTTCTTTGATATATAATCCCAAAATTGAACCATATAAACATGACTTTAACATTTGTATCCATAATTAAAAAATAATTATTGGTCTTTGATTTGGTTCGTTTCAATTTCCTATTATTTCAGTTTGGATTTTCGGTTTTCGGTTTCACCATTAGACGCTATGTTTTAAAATTAATATATTTTTACATAATCAATAGTTTCTACGTTAGCAAGTCGTCAAAAACATACAGAAAGAAACGTTGAATATATAGATTTTATCGCTAATATATTGAGAGTGACTCAACCTCTTCAATTCGTACATGATGGAGCATGGAATGGTATGAATGTCCTCAGAAGAAATCAATCAATATTATACATACATACATACATACATATATATATATAAATATATACATACATACATATATATATACATACATACATACATACATACATATATATATAGCTAGGCAATCGAGGATTCTGAATTTTCTGGGTTCGTCCCTAGCTCTCTGCGAGGCGGACTGCCTCAATATATATAAATACTCCCATGTGAAATTTTACAGTACATGCACCACTAGATTTATTAACTCCAGAATCTGGAGCTTAGTTTCACTGATTTCACCCGAGATTTAATATGTGACGCTTCGAGCTCGAGCTTTCCCGACCCTTAGATTTAGGAATTTCGTAGAAGATTATAGAGATTTGAGAGTATGTTATATGTGTGTTATATAACGATCTTATTTATATTTTATAAGTGTGATGGATTTTTTATTTTATAAGATTTGGTTTCATTTAACATGTGATATGATTTCGAGATGAATAATGTTGTATTAATGTCATTGTATTTGTAGACTGATTAAATAATTGAGTCTATAAATCAATAAAAAGAACGTAATAATTCTCACAATTTGTATCAAAATAAAATTTTTGAAATTTCAAAAAAAGATTATAGAGATTTGAGAGTAATAGTTTGGGGTCACAAAAGTCATACCAAATCCGGTTATTAAAATGGTCACTTCCTTAATATAATATACTAGTAAAAGATGCAATTGAATCACATCAGATATTATTAATGTATTATATTTTTTTGTGCAATTGAATCACACCAGATAGGTTAAAAACAATTTTTTTTAAAAAAAAAAAAATTCAGTTAAATTATTCGATAAATGAATCCTTGTGCTTGCATTTAGTTTATGTTGATTGAATATTATTTAATGCAGTTAATAATTGTATTTTTTAATTTAATTATTACTTATTATACGCATATATTTAATGGGAAGAATAGTATATGGCTATAAAAGTAGGGTATGTGATAATGTCAGGTTGATTATGATATATATGGCTGAGAAATCACAATGACGACTTTTTATAATATATAAATATTATATATATATACATACACACACACACTTGAATTTTATATCAATGAAATGTGACATTTATTAGTCAAATATGATAACAGAAAATAAAAGGACTGTATTTATAAACACACACACACACACTTGAGNTATATTAAGAGAGAAATTAACTTTTTTGGTCTACCAATTTGCCTCATTGTGGATTTTGCTCTTCGAAATTTAGTTTTTTGGTGTTGAAAAATGATTATTTTTGCTTGTTGTGAGGTCGAAAAATACTGATGTGATACTAAAAAATGTTGATGTGAAACCAATAATTACTGGCATAGTACAAAAGTTGTTAATTCTATGGATGACATAACAATTAGACCTAACGAGTCCAAAAATAAAATAAAAATTAATACATTACCAAAATTTGACGAACCAATAAACTAAAATCGAAAACCAGATCGAAAAACTAAATAAGGGTGTAGTTTGAGTTATGTTCCAAATATTTTACACGAACCAAACCCAACTCTAACGTGCATGTATACAAGCTGTATATATACGTCTCTCTATATAAACAGCAAACATAACCCTAATAAGATGTCCAGAAATCCTTGTCATCTATCTTAGCTTCTTCCGAATCTTTTTTTCTATTTTTGTTTTTATTTTTATTCATAAAATGGCAGCCGACAAATCCACCGACTTTCACACAAACGTGATCCCACTTATTTTCGTTCTCATCTCCTCCTCTCTCGCCACCTGCTCCTCCGCCGCCTTTCCTTTCAAGAAAATTTACGCCTTCGGAGATTCCTACACAGACACCGGAAACACCAGAACCTCCACCGGTCCCACCGCCTTTAACTACGTGTCCAACCCTCCTTACGGCATCACTTACTTCCACCACTCAACCAACAGGTACTCCGACGGCAGGATCGTCCTCGATTTCGTGGCGGAGGCTCTGTCCCTACCCTTTTCGCCGCCGTATCGGATCCCTTCTGCAGACCGGTCACATGGCGTCAACTTCGCCGTGGCCGGAGCTACCGCGATTCGGCATGGATTCTTTTTGAAAAATAACATCACTTTCAATCTTGTGCGTGAATCCCTCCAGACTCAGCTTGTTTGGCTAGACAAAATCTTGGAGACCAAAGGGTGCGAAGATCTGAAAACTACGCCCGCACAATGTAAGAGTGTATTTGGCGATGCATTGGTTTGGGTTGGGGAAATTGGAGCAAATGATTATACTTGCAGCCTTGGTTCTACCATTCCAAGCGACACCATTCGGACAATTGCTTTAAATAGTCTTTCTGGTTTCTTACAGGTGAAACTACAGTACACCTCCATTTTCAATTTGCATGCATTCATATATATACACAGACACACACACTCTTTCAGTCTTGGATCTAATCTTTAACCGAGGCAATACCGATTGGGGCAACTCTTTATGGTGTTTCTGTTTTCTTGCAGGTGAAAATACTATAGTACTCCTCCATTTTTAATTTGCATGCATTCATGTACATATAAACATATATACACATTTAGAAACATGTTAAAAGATTACTAAAAAAACATGTTAAAAGAACCAGAAATGTTAAGACAAAAAACTGTCCATGCATGAGGATCGTTGAGCATTCCAAAAGAGAAACCGCGCGTGCCAAGATTCTACGAGCTTAAGTGACACTCAGACTTTTGTTATTTTTTAATCAATTCGCATTTTACGAAAATTACAACAAGTTACTTTTGATCAATTGAATTTTTCGAAATACCGTAGGATCTTGAAATGCTGAGAGTCAAAAGTACATAATTTTCAATATTCCACCAAATCGGTCGGTGTTTGTTTATACTAGCAACCGGTTGTGATTTTATTGATATTTGAACTTATAAAACAATGAAACTTATAAAACCAAATCGTTGTGATGTTCTTAAATGCTTAAAAAATATTATGAATTTTTTTTCTTTTATTTCAATAATTTGCAACTATGTAAAAGAAAATTACATAATCCTTTTTTAAACATTTTCAACTTTCTAAAAAAATGTATAATAATTTTTTTTTATCTTTGCAACTATCTTATTAATGTGACCATGACTCGAAATTTTTTTTATTTACAAAATTCAAGTTTCAAATCTTATTTATGATACATAGTTTGATATATTATTCACACATTTTAAAAATAAATAAATAAATAAATATAATTGACAACAAATCATTAATGTGCATTAAATAGAAGCTATGTTTCCCCACTAGCACTGGCACGGGACACTTTTAAATTATTATATTTTATGCAGGTATTAATAAACAAAGGCGCAAAGTACATAGTTGTTCAAGGGCTTCCTCCGGCGGGGTGCTTAACGTACACCTTCTCGCTATCTTCTCCGGAAGACAGAGATGAAACTGGCTGCGTATCGAGCGCCAATCTCCGAGCAGTTACACACAACAAGCTGCTTCAGAAGAGGCTAGATTACCTGAGGAAAAAGAACCCGCAAGCGGTGATTCTGTACGCGGATTTCTACAATTCCCACATGGAATTGGTGAGGAATCCGGGGAGATATGGGTTCAAGGAACAGTTCAAGGCGTGCTGCGGATACGGTGGAGGCCAGTATAACTTCGACGTTTTCAACACCTGTGGTGCGCCGTCCACCGGTTCTTGCAGCAATCCACCTGTGTATTTGAACTGGGACGGAGCTCACCTCACCGAGGTAGCCAACAGAGTGCTGGCGGATTCTTTCTTGAATGGGAAATTCTGCAGCCCTCCGTTCAAGTATTTGCTGAGGAGGAGACTGAACGACCAGAAAGCTGGGATTAACTGATCGTGTTGTTTAGTTAATAATGATTACTTTGATATTTGTTTATGTTTTCTGATGTGTTGTTTCTGGCATTCATTGACCTTTCTGGGAATGAATTCTTTTTTTGTTTTTAATTTAATGTATGAAAAATTTTGATTAGGATGATGTTTTATCAAGTTATAATTATATTGAAAGTTGCAATTATGGGCTTGGGAAAAAATTGTTTAGTTAATGACCTTGTCAGATTGATGTCCTTGTCAGAAATTCTGTGCTTGCGGGGGTGTCAAAGGGTTATCAAAAGCAAAGAAAAAGACAAGGTCGTGCAATTTCATATGGGATTAAATTACTCATTTTCTACACTTCGTGGTTCCATACTCTTGGTGAACCCCCTACCCAACACTTGTAAGGTTAATGCCCTTTTACTGCAACATGAGAAACAAAACAAGGTTGCTACTAATTGAGGCAAAAGGTGAAGAATCGGAGCTTATGACAGGGAGACCAAACAATTTACTATCAACACTTTGTTGGTGCACCGTTTTTTCGTGCCAAAGAGCAACAAAGTTATAAAAAATTTATGTTCATGTTCAAAACGTTCTTTAAGTGTCATATTATTTAAACTATTAATGGGATGATTTAGAACATTTTATCTTCGCGTATATAACTTCAGCTCCAACTATTCCAGATTTTAAGCGGAAATAGTATTTCTTGTAAATTCTTACAAACGGATTTTCCTCCTTCAATCGCCTAATCAGGTTCACGATCAGAAGCTGAATTCCTCGTATAGATCGTACTAGGAACCTAAACGAAATTTTCACCAAGAGTTGATCTCTGGAATTTCAGAAATCTGGTGACAACACAACGACTTTGCGATGGCTCGGCGGCGATGCATGGTAGTGGAGTGGAGTAACTCGGCTGTGAGCTTCCTTGATGGGCGGTGGCCGATTTTTATCTTCCAGAGTATGATATGTATGTTTCACATATTTTGTTGTTATGTTTACCATCAACCTTTGAAAACATATATAAATACAATATCTTAATCCTTCTAGAATTCTAACCTTATTAGGATTCTTTATTTTCATTATTTGAAATTCTAAACATTTCATAATAATCTTGTACATAGTAGTCACAACTATTAATTTATTATTTAATTAGTATATTATAAATTTATTAAATAAATAATTATGAACTCATAATAACTTCGATCGACGATTAGACAGTGTCGATGTATCAATGGTATAAATCTTGTAAATATAATGAAAAATAAAAATTTCGAAGATTAAATTTTTCGGCGATCCACTTTTTGCAACCGCCACTTTTGTGAACTCGTTCACTAAAACATACAATCTTACCACTCTCCTCAATTAATTAGCAGTGAAGCTAAATTCCACAACTTTCATTACATAGAATCAACTTATAAACTCCTTTATAAGCAATCTGTTTGATATCCATCAAACTACAGTTTCAAAATTTAACTCCTTGAACAACGAGAACACAGAATCTGATACTTGTGCGATCTTCAATAGTTCATGGATACAATTAGTCGTGGGTTCATAACTTCACATGATTCAGAATATCATTTATTCTTAATAAAGCATACCTTAATCAGCCTCATCATTTTCATCAACTCCTTGATCAAGAACGTCAAAACTCAAATCTGATTGAACCAATTAGATTATGGTAAGAGCTTCTAGTAACATCCCCTCGTGATCCTCTAGGTATTACTAGTAGTGTCTGCAAGAATCTTAAGTTATGGTTAGCGAACAGTACGGTCTCTTCAACTCGTATATCTCGATCGAATCTGCAATCAGTGTTATATCGAGAGTTGAAAATAAATTCAATTACAATGGGATGTATATTTGAGTAATAATTGTGACATGATATGTGTAACTGAGTAAACGTCTTTCCAAATGTAGATGTCTTATTCTGGCCAGAGATTTCTTACACTATTAATTCATTATATCATATAGGATATTTTCACTCATAGGTGTGCAGTGAATGCCCGAATCAAATGCATTGAATCATACGTATTTCGAAAATACACACAACATCGCCACTTCATTACTCTCAATAGAGTCGGTAAATGAATCAAAGTGCATGTTAGTACATAGAGTCTCCACGTTGTCTCGGATCATAGGACTAATGATGTACAACTATAACCGCGGATTATTCCACTCGATAAGTAACAACTATTTGGAAAGTTAAATGATTACTCATCTGTATGAATGAACATCTTCATACCCTTATTAATAAAACAAGAAGTTTTACATCACAGATGCTAATATCAAACTCGAGTGACATTTATCTTTATTTTAGTCAGTTGAATCAAATAGTAACCAAATTAGAATATACAATACACTTCCTAATAAGTTTCATGATCTTATATTGATAAACAAACCTCGTGATCCCTATGTATATTCAAGAAATTTATCTATGCATCTTGCATGCGTGTACATATAAAATAAATTATATAATTTGATAAAACCGTAAAATATTATTAAAATAATGATTGTTTTACATAAAGTCAATAAAGACCAAGCCACAAGTTGGTTCACCGAACACTTACTCTAACACATTGTAGTTAACATACAACTTTATTTGGTCCAATAACATATGGATGCTTGAGAGTGGCGCCACTGATCATGTGTCAAAGAAACAATCAATTGCAGATGAATTGGTAGCTAAACATCCCATGTGCAATTACCAAATGGAGGACAAACAAAATCAATCTATTGGATCCATGAAATTATGCAATGACATGACTATTGATAATGTGCTTTACATCCCAAATTTCAAAGTTAATTTGCTCTACATCAGCAAACTCACACAAGCTGTGGATTGATTGTGTATTGCCATGATTCAACTACGAATAGGACGATTGGACTGAGCAGGCAGAGTAATGGTCTCTAATATCAATCGGTGATTGGTTATTGTGTTTTTCTTGGAAAAGCTCTTATTTTTTTGGTATTGTCTATCTTTACAAAACTTTAAACCTAGGATTAACGAGGTTATCAGATAAACACATTCTAAATTAATTTCTAAATATTAAGAAATATCGTATTAAAGCGTATATAGTTACTTGTACGCATGGGATGTTCGATGTATCAAGGATTTATTCATAAAAAATACATTCTCTATTATTTAATAATATATTCTTTCAAAATATAATACATAAATGGTCGACACAAATATCAGAAATCTAGGATCGATAAAGACTGCAGACTTCCTATTCAACACATTTATTTTTCTACCAAATTTTAGCTTCTTGGTGGGCAGATGACATTAATTTACTGATTGATTGGTAGGCACCAGAAACATTTATTGATTATTATCTATCAAACCAAATCTAATGAAATCTGACCGCTAATATTTTCTATTCAATTCACATATATTTGTACTGACTAAATTCCCTTTCATTTATGGGACTTTGCAGAAAAAAGAGTATTACATGAAACAAACAACACATAACCTATGTTTTCTAAGGTAGAAATCATATTGACTGATGTCCATTTCGGGTTTTATCAAAAAATATTTACAAGTTCAAATGTTTGAATAAAATTATCTTATAATATCTTAGCTTATAATTTGTAAAGATCCTTAGCTAAAATAAGATGATAAAACTTAAAAGATACTTGTGTTTTTGGAGTATATTATATTTTTTATAATAATAATAATAATCAACAAAAATATATAATAAGATAGTTTATCATAAATATTTATTAGGTTATAAAAAAATTGTAAATACACACAACAGCCATGTTCTCTCATTCATATCTGCCTTAGCTATTATTAGAAAAAATAAAGATTTTTTTTATCATTTATTCCTGCAAAATAATTAAATTTATTTTGATCGGGCCCCTATATATAAATAATAAATTAACGTAAATCGACATGGGGTGGTCTGCGTATAATTTGTCCTTGGAGGCATAGGTGTTTAATTAATTTCTACCAGACAGATCGTGTTCCGATCAATTATCAACCACAGTGGATTTGGTTTGGTATAAGATTGTACGATATGGAGTAATATCCATGGAATGGATATTATGCCGTTATCGTTATATATAATTTTTGTTAAAACGATAAATTTTTTAATTTATAATTAAAATTAATGTCATAGATTCGATTTTCATGAATGAAAAGAAATGTATTTATATGGAGATGATTTGTTGGAGTGTAACAATTATATATGTTGAGAGAACGATCGAAACGTGACGTTTGAACTGTAATATTATTTAAAATATTATAATTATTATCTACTATAACTTTTCATAAAATAATTTGTGTTTGATTATATAATATGATATATATTAATTACATTCATCTATATTCTAAGGAAGAAATTAACCGTTGAGTTTTGGTGTCATTATTCATTTTTTGTGTATGGACAAATACTTAGCGTCATTAATAATTTCGCATGTATATATGTTAAGAACGAGAAGATGAGATCCCGATGATCCAAAAATAAAAATGAGATCCCCGGCTTGTTGTATGAGTTATCTTTGATTGATTATTGTATAAATGTTAACTGAAGTTTGTTGGCCTAGACATCATCTTATTAAACGTAATGTTAAGATTGAAATTTGAACATAATTCAACCATAAAAGACAACTAACACACCCTCTCGTGTCTAAAAATGAACATCTGGAGTGTGAAGTTTACAAGACAACTGGTGGCCTGACTATAAGCCATCCAACATTTAACAGTTTGAATATGATCTCTGATATTTTGTTAAGATTGAGATTTGAACTTAAGCAAACCTCAAAAAATAGCTAAAGAGACGAAGATTGTTCAAATATATATATAACTTTCAGATATTTTATTTAACTGATGTAAGACAACTAAATCGATATATTGGCCTGCCATTTTCCTATGCCACGGAAATGTGCGTTTGATTTAAAAAAACATGCACATATTTTTTTTTATTTTTTTGAAATAGCAATAACAATGATAATGGTGATAATGACGATGATATTTGATGATGATGTGTATAAGTGAGATTAATATTAAGATGAGTGATTTCTTGAAAAATTTTATATGTCAAGTTGTTGACGATGTGTCAATTGATATGATTGGTCAAGTGAGCTGGAAAAGTACAGACCCATTGATATGGTTCGCTAGACGAACATTTGATATGATTGCTTGGTGATAAGAAATCGATGTTAACAAATAACAATAATAATAATTAAAAATAAATAAATAAAATATTGATCTACATGCTTAGTTGTCGAATATACAATAATAACAATAACAATAACAATAACGTTTGCATTCTGAATATTATTAATTTACCTTTATGATCATCGAGACAAGGGTCAAGTTGTATACTTTAATGCCAAATTTTTTATATTTACTATATTTATTCTTTCTTTCACTTTGATATATACTTTTGTATTTTCAATTGTTGAGATTGAAACTTTTATATTTTTTTTAAAAAAAATTCAAGAAATATATTCTATTGGTGGATAGAAATTTATGAATTGGTTTTTTTATTTCCCTTACAATAAAACAATTATATAGTTATTATATTGAATTATTTTGACGGAATTATTTTTTAGTTGTGCATAATCTGTCTAATACCAATTATTTTAGTTATGGAAAATGAAATTATGAAAATCAAAATATAAATATAAAAGGTTTGTTTTATTTTTTGAAATATATATTAAAAAATATGTTTAATTCTTATGTAAAAAGGTTATTTTTTAAATATACATTAAAATTTTAATTCTTATGAATTTGATCAAATAAATTGTACCAAAATAACTAAAAATAAAAATTTAGCGTAGATAAAGAAAATTTTGAAAATTTAATGAGCCAAACTAAAAAACAGACAAGTTAACAAACCAAAAAATCCAGTTCTTTGATCAAGTGAACTCATATTATGATACAAGTTCTTTCAAATATAATGATTTCAAACTGAACTATGAAATTTTATTAATTTTTATCATTATAATTATAATTACCATGATTTGAATATAAGTCAAATTAATAAAAAAAATAAATAAAAAAATCACCGACTATTATATTTAATAATTAATAGCTGCTTTTATATATATATAAACAATNGTACATAGTAGTCACAACTATTAATTTATTATTTAATTAGTATATTATAAATTTATTAAATAAATAATTATGAACTCATAATAACTTCGATCGACGATTAGACAGTGTCGATGTATCAATGGTATAAATCTTGTAAATATAATGAAAAATAAAAATTTCGAAGATTAAATTTTTCGGCGATCCACTTTTTGCAACCGCCACTTTTGTGAACTCGTTCACTAAAACATACAATCTTACCACTCTCCTCAATTAATTAGCAGTGAAGCTAAATTCCACAACTTTCATTACATAGAATCAACTTATAAACTCCTTTATAAGCAATCTGTTTGATATCCATCAAACTACAGTTTCAAAATTTAACTCCTTGAACAACGAGAACACAGAATCTGATACTTGTGCGATCTTCAATAGTTCATGGATACAATTAGTCGTGGGTTCATAACTTCACATGATTCAGAATATCATTTATTCTTAATAAAGCATACCTTAATCAGCCTCATCATTTTCATCAACTCCTTGATCAAGAACGTCAAAACTCAAATCTGATTGAACCAATTAGATTATGGTAAGAGCTTCTAGTAACATCCCCTCGTGATCCTCTAGGTATTACTAGTAGTGTCTGCAAGAATCTTAAGTTATGGTTAGCGAACAGTACGGTCTCTTCAACTCGTATATCTCGATCGAATCTGCAATCAGTGTTATATCGAGAGTTGAAAATAAATTCAATTACAATGGGATGTATATTTGAGTAATAATTGTGACATGATATGTGTAACTGAGTAAACGTCTTTCCAAATGTAGATGTCTTATTCTGGCCAGAGATTTCTTACACTATTAATTCATTATATCATATAGGATATTTTCACTCATAGGTGTGCAGTGAATGCCCGAATCAAATGCATTGAATCATACGTATTTCGAAAATACACACAACATCGCCACTTCATTACTCTCAATAGAGTCGGTAAATGAATCAAAGTGCATGTTAGTACATAGAGTCTCCACGTTGTCTCGGATCATAGGACTAATGATGTACAACTATAACCGCGGATTATTCCACTCGATAAGTAACAACTATTTGGAAAGTTAAATGATTACTCATCTGTATGAATGAACATCTTCATACCCTTATTAATAAAACAAGAAGTTTTACATCACAGATGCTAATATCAAACTCGAGTGACATTTATCTTTATTTTAGTCAGTTGAATCAAATAGTAACCAAATTAGAATATACAATACACTTCCTAATAAGTTTCATGATCTTATATTGATAAACAAACCTCGTGATCCCTATGTATATTCAAGAAATTTATCTATGCATCTTGCATGCGTGTACATATAAAATAAATTATATAATTTGATAAAACCGTAAAATATTATTAAAATAATGATTGTTTTACATAAAGTCAATAAAGACCAAGCCACAAGTTGGTTCACCGAACACTTACTCTAACACATTGTAGTTAACATACAACTTTATTTGGTCCAATAACATATGGATGCTTGAGAGTGGCGCCACTGATCATGTGTCAAAGAAACAATCAATTGCAGATGAATTGGTAGCTAAACATCCCATGTGCAATTACCAAATGGAGGACAAACAAAATCAATCTATTGGATCCATGAAATTATGCAATGACATGACTATTGATAATGTGCTTTACATCCCAAATTTCAAAGTTAATTTGCTCTACATCAGCAAACTCACACAAGCTGTGGATTGATTGTGTATTGCCATGATTCAACTACGAATAGGACGATTGGACTGAGCAGGCAGAGTAATGGTCTCTAATATCAATCGGTGATTGGTTATTGTGTTTTTCTTGGAAAAGCTCTTATTTTTTTGGTATTGTCTATCTTTACAAAACTTTAAACCTAGGATTAACGAGGTTATCAGATAAACACATTCTAAATTAATTTCTAAATATTAAGAAATATCGTATTAAAGCGTATATAGTTACTTGTACGCATGGGATGTTCGATGTATCAAGGATTTATTCATAAAAAATACATTCTCTATTATTTAATAATATATTCTTTCAAAATATAATACATAAATGGTCGACACAAATATCAGAAATCTAGGATCGATAAAGACTGCAGACTTCCTATTCAACACATTTATTTTTCTACCAAATTTTAGCTTCTTGGTGGGCAGATGACATTAATTTACTGATTGATTGGTAGGCACCAGAAACATTTATTGATTATTATCTATCAAACCAAATCTAATGAAATCTGACCGCTAATATTTTCTATTCAATTCACATATATTTGTACTGACTAAATTCCCTTTCATTTATGGGACTTTGCAGAAAAAAGAGTATTACATGAAACAAACAACACATAACCTATGTTTTCTAAGGTAGAAATCATATTGACTGATGTCCATTTCGGGTTTTATCAAAAAATATTTACAAGTTCAAATGTTTGAATAAAATTATCTTATAATATCTTAGCTTATAATTTGTAAAGATCCTTAGCTAAAATAAGATGATAAAACTTAAAAGATACTTGTGTTTTTGGAGTATATTATATTTTTTATAATAATAATAATAATCAACAAAAATATATAATAAGATAGTTTATCATAAATATTTATTAGGTTATAAAAAAATTGTAAATACACACAACAGCCATGTTCTCTCATTCATATCTGCCTTAGCTATTATTAGAAAAAATAAAGATTTTTTTTATCATTTATTCCTGCAAAATAATTAAATTTATTTTGATCGGGCCCCTATATATAAATAATAAATTAACGTAAATCGACATGGGGTGGTCTGCGTATAATTTGTCCTTGGAGGCATAGGTGTTTAATTAATTTCTACCAGACAGATCGTGTTCCGATCAATTATCAACCACAGTGGATTTGGTTTGGTATAAGATTGTACGATATGGAGTAATATCCATGGAATGGATATTATGCCGTTATCGTTATATATAATTTTTGTTAAAACGATAAATTTTTTAATTTATAATTAAAATTAATGTCATAGATTCGATTTTCATGAATGAAAAGAAATGTATTTATATGGAGATGATTTGTTGGAGTGTAACAATTATATATGTTGAGAGAACGATCGAAACGTGACGTTTGAACTGTAATATTATTTAAAATATTATAATTATTATCTACTATAACTTTTCATAAAATAATTTGTGTTTGATTATATAATATGATATATATTAATTACATTCATCTATATTCTAAGGAAGAAATTAACCGTTGAGTTTTGGTGTCATTATTCATTTTTTGTGTATGGACAAATACTTAGCGTCATTAATAATTTCGCATGTATATATGTTAAGAACGAGAAGATGAGATCCCGATGATCCAAAAATAAAAATGAGATCCCCGGCTTGTTGTATGAGTTATCTTTGATTGATTATTGTATAAATGTTAACTGAAGTTTGTTGGCCTAGACATCATCTTATTAAACGTAATGTTAAGATTGAAATTTGAACATAATTCAACCATAAAAGACAACTAACACACCCTCTCGTGTCTAAAAATGAACATCTGGAGTGTGAAGTTTACAAGACAACTGGTGGCCTGACTATAAGCCATCCAACATTTAACAGTTTGAATATGATCTCTGATATTTTGTTAAGATTGAGATTTGAACTTAAGCAAACCTCAAAAAATAGCTAAAGAGACGAAGATTGTTCAAATATATATATAACTTTCAGATATTTTATTTAACTGATGTAAGACAACTAAATCGATATATTGGCCTGCCATTTTCCTATGCCACGGAAATGTGCGTTTGATTTAAAAAAACATGCACATATTTTTTTTTATTTTTTTGAAATAGCAATAACAATGATAATGGTGATAATGACGATGATATTTGATGATGATGTGTATAAGTGAGATTAATATTAAGATGAGTGATTTCTTGAAAAATTTTATATGTCAAGTTGTTGACGATGTGTCAATTGATATGATTGGTCAAGTGAGCTGGAAAAGTACAGACCCATTGATATGGTTCGCTAGACGAACATTTGATATGATTGCTTGGTGATAAGAAATCGATGTTAACAAATAACAATAATAATAATTAAAAATAAATAAATAAAATATTGATCTACATGCTTAGTTGTCGAATATACAATAATAACAATAACAATAACAATAACGTTTGCATTCTGAATATTATTAATTTACCTTTATGATCATCGAGACAAGGGTCAAGTTGTATACTTTAATGCCAAATTTTTTATATTTACTATATTTATTCTTTCTTTCACTTTGATATATACTTTTGTATTTTCAATTGTTGAGATTGAAACTTTTATATTTTTTTTAAAAAAAATTCAAGAAATATATTCTATTGGTGGATAGAAATTTATGAATTGGTTTTTTTATTTCCCTTACAATAAAACAATTATATAGTTATTATATTGAATTATTTTGACGGAATTATTTTTTAGTTGTGCATAATCTGTCTAATACCAATTATTTTAGTTATGGAAAATGAAATTATGAAAATCAAAATATAAATATAAAAGGTTTGTTTTATTTTTTGAAATATATATTAAAAAATATGTTTAATTCTTATGTAAAAAGGTTATTTTTTAAATATACATTAAAATTTTAATTCTTATGAATTTGATCAAATAAATTGTACCAAAATAACTAAAAATAAAAATTTAGCGTAGATAAAGAAAATTTTGAAAATTTAATGAGCCAAACTAAAAAACAGACAAGTTAACAAACCAAAAAATCCAGTTCTTTGATCAAGTGAACTCATATTATGATACAAGTTCTTTCAAATATAATGATTTCAAACTGAACTATGAAATTTTATTAATTTTTATCATTATAATTATAATTACCATGATTTGAATATAAGTCAAATTAATAAAAAAAATAAATAAAAAAATCACCGACTATTATATTTAATAATTAATACATAGCAGCTAATAACATAATTAGACAAGTATTTCATATCTCCCGCTGGCTTCTTTTTCAAAACATTTATGGATTTCTGCCAAAATCGTGCGTTGGTAGGCACACGACATTTATTAATCGTATTATACATCAAATCTACTTTAAAATCTAAATGTTCTGTCAATTCTCCATGTATAATCTTTCAGTTACTTTTATCGTCCTTCCCTTTCACGTACACTTTCTTTTAGTCTAAAATAAAATTAATTTATAACCAAATGTAGATTGCGTTTGTGGAAAAAGAAACGCGAATACAAAGAGTTTTGATCCACTAAATTTCTAAAATTTGGTTACTGAAAATTTTAATTTTCGATTATTTTTAATTAATTGCTAATGCATGGGAAATTCGAAGTCAGAGAAATGAGAAGTTGATTATGACTTGGAGAAATATTATGTTTACGTTATATGTTTTTCGATGCACAAAGTCTCGATCGATTGTTTAGTTGCAATCTTTGTTTGATGGTATGGTTTTAGCCGAATTCTCAACTGGTAATTAGTTGTCAGTTTTGTATTCTACTACGTTCGACTCAAGTAATAAAGTTTAAAGTTGTTGATATGTTTGGTATTATAAGAATTTTTTGTTGAGATAATTATTAATCGAGCATGATAATATTCCCTAAAGCCGGGTCCGTCCAACGAAAGGAATTCTGGTCTTTGCTCCTAATCTTACGAATATTCCGAAGTTGAGGATCGAGCTTTCGTGTGTCACTGATTTAGGGTTGCTTTATTATCTGTAGGAGCGCGCATTCCGCCTGCGGCTACTAATTCAATTGAGTTAACCAATTTATATATTATATATTTCACGAAAGTACACTTGAAATGTTTATAAATATATAAGGATAACTTGGTAATTAAATGAGATTCAAATAAGATCTTAAAAAAAGTGTGGGTACTCGACTTTTTTTAAAACAACGTACAAGCAGTCAAACAACTTATTTCGACTACTTATAAGCTAGTTTTTTAAAAATTTATCAAACACAATTTCAGAGTTTATAAGCTCTAAAACAATCTATAAACTGTTTGAGAGAGCTTATATCACCAGAGTTATGTATAATTTTTAACATCAACATTTTAGAAATTCGGTAAATATAAAGATAATAGTAAATTAAATTAAATTAAGATATATTCAATATATATATATATATATATATACTCATTAATAATTTAATCCTTTTTCTTGGAAATTCGACCCTTTTAGCTTCACTTGTTCTTCACTTGTTGTCAACATGAAAAAAAATCCACGTAAAAGACTCAAATAAAAGAAACATCACTTCAATGTTCTCAGTAGGACGAAATTATGATTATTCAACAATTGGTTTGCGACCGTCGCAAAAAAAAAAAGGAATATTATGCATGAAATCCAATTTTTTTCCTACGCTTTATGCATTTCCCTATATCACATAGTTATTGATATGAAACATAATATATTCACTAAATAAGAAAATCTCTCTTTAAAAAATATAATGTTTTTCATAATATTTTTTTTATCTAATTCAAATTATCATTAGTATATATATCTTTACAAAAATACCAAAGTCATATGAACCCAATTAAGTGCCAACACATATATTGGGATGCCATATAAACAAATGGCTACCAACAAATTTAATAAATAACTCCGACACAAAAAAATTACAAGTTTTCTTCTACTATAACATGTAAAGATTCATCACGAAGCCAGTCTTGTGCACAAACAAGAGCTTGCACCAATTTAGGAGTTAATGAACTCCTAAATAGATCAAGCCAACGTTCTCCCAATTCTAAATGTACTTTCTGACGTCACAGTAGAAATAAGAATCACTAACACATCACGAGCAAATTCAGACAGCTTGTTAACTTTTCACCAAAGCAAGATATCGAAAATTTCATTTTTAGACTCCATTTCTTTACCAAGATATTTGTCCAACTCTTACTTAGCATCCATAATTCCACTCGTGGCTCGGTGCCAAAAAAAATTTATTATTGAATTAAGGTTTTTTTTATGTATGCTTCCAGAACTTGACATGTCAAATATTTTACTAGTTGAAACAGATGATTTAGATTGAGATTCTTTTGAAGTTCTCATTCGATACTCATGATATAAATATATAACATAGAACTTTAGCTCATCTCTCATTTTCCCCCTTTCACTTATCCACACACACACAAAAGAACAAAAGCAACATACTCAAATTTGAAACGAGGATCTAACACATAAGAAAAAAAAATCTTATTCTTATTCATCTTTTCCGAAGCACCTCAATACTTGTCAAATATAGTTTTCATCCTCTCCGCTGTACAACTCAAATCATTATCATCATAATCCACTAACATTTTCAAAATGCAAGAAACTTCACCAATTTCATGAAAGTGACATTTGAAGTAGCATATAATTACCATAATACCCTTAAGGTAAGGTCGTAAAAAGTTTCAAAAAACTTTGTCACGTGTCTTATTTTCTTCAAGTAAACATTAATAAAAACATCCACAATATTTCCATATTTACAAGTATGATTAAAAATATTATCCAACAATCCAGGATCAAGAAACCATATCTCACAAAGAAATTCTCAAATTCTTGTGCTATATTCAACATCAAATAGGTCGAATTCCACTTGGTAGGGACATTAACAAACAGTGATTTTTTATTATCTATTTTTTCAATTTCACAACAATCTTTCAATAGTTTTATCCAAGCAGGAGATTGCCTAATGTATATCAAAGCTTGTCTCACACGTTTCATGGAATCACCAACTATTTTCAGTCTATGAACAATAAGATTGATCATGTGAGCAACACATATAACACGAAGGTGACTATCGTCCATGAAATTAGTTCTCCATTTACTAAATTGTTTTGAAAGTTTTTTCACTTCCGTATCATTTGAACTAGCATTATCAATTGTAACAGTGAAGACTTTGTCCAAACTCCAATCAATCAAACACTCAGTGATTGCAACTGCCATAACATCCCCTTATGACTACTAATTGGAAAAAAAATTCATGATCTTTTTGTTAGTTTACGATCTTTATCAATAAAATGAGCTATGAGACACATAAAATTGATTCGTTGTATTCAAGTGCATGTATCTGCTGTGGGACAAACTCTTTGATGCGTGTCTTTAAAAAACAACTCAAGCTTTTTTCTTTTCTTTCAAGAAAAGTTCAAGGCAATCTTTCGTTATTGTAGCATGAGAAAGAATTCGAAACAGCGGTTGTACTATATTAATAAAGTTATTGAACCATTATCTTCCAACAAAACTATATCTTATCTACAATTATCGTTGAACTATTGCTTTTCCACATGCTTCTTGATCAAATAACCAAATATTAAGTGAATTTTCACTATCTTTCGAATTTGGTTGAAATCTTAATTTGACTTGTTTAATCTCAGCATTATGAGGATTTTGTATACACTTTACCACATGATTATTTGAAGAAAATGTTCTATCTGCATTTGAATCAGCAACATAGTTTGAACTACAATAAAGACACCTTGCTATTTGATTCCCATCACAATCAATACAACTTTCAAAATGTTCTTACACAATTGATCTAGCCTTTACGACTTTTCTCATCTTTTAATCTTCAATAGTTTTTGTAGAATATGCAATAGGTGGCTCATTATTTACAATAGATGGTTCGTTATTTGAATTTCTATTTTAATCTAATCTACAATAAACATAATATATGAAGATTAAAATAAGAACAAATGAAAAAATTCAACAAGGATAAAAGAAGGATGTAATTAAATTGTCAAATGCCATTATGAATGGAAAATGTTATTTATTTGATTCTCACATAAGTCTTAACTGTAATTGGTCATTCCAATAACATTTATTTTGATTTTTATCAAGTTCACAATTATGAGTCCCATGAACGTTCTTGCCATTTACTTTCTCATGAAAAATCAATATCCAATTGAAGTATAACATAATCATTTATTTTTTGATGAAGCTAAAATTCGATTGGGAAACTTTTCGAATTAACAATGTAATCAATAAAATACTAAAATGAATCACACTTGCAAACCTCAATAGAATAAACATTATTAACTTGAATTTCCGGCTATAATTTGGAAAAGAGCTTGTGGCTGAGATATAGTGATCTCGACGACAGCGGTGGAAGAGGGTTAATGATACTCAGCAATGATCCAACAGAGAGTATGAGGCCGACAATGTACGAACACAGTTGAGAAAAAAGTCATGAGGAGGAAGAAAGGAAGCCATGTTCTTCTGTGTGTATGAGCGTAGCTAGGGCCAACCATAAGCTTTTGATACGTGAGATTTGGAAATAAATTATTTTTATAAATACCAAAAGTTTTGGGCTTAAATTCAATTAAAGTTGAAAACGGTTTTTCAATACATAAAAACCGAAAATTTCTTAAGCTTAATCGAAAACTTAACCTGAAAATCGAAATGCCGGAAGAAAAAACCAAAATTTCAAAATTCGGTCCATTTTTTCGGTTATACCTAAACAATTAATTGGGCCACTTAAAAACTAACCTTAAATAAATTTTAATTTTAAATATTAGCCTTTTACAATTCAAAATTTGATAAATAACACTCACTTAAAAAAAATAATTAATTAATTTAGAAAAAAGCGTACAAAGGGGAGAAAGGAAATCAATCGGTTCTTCTTCTTGTTCTCTCCATTTCTCATCCTTCTCACAACGATTTCTTTTCTTCATCCTTCACTCATTGGTCTTCTCTTCAATTTTTTTCTTCCTCTACATTAAACAAGAGATTATTGTAGTCATTTGTTTTCCTAAAAAAAGTTTCAATCTCTCTCAACATTGTCAAAGATTTTAAATCAGGTGTAAGTTTCTAATGTCATCTCAAATTTTTTTTTATCGATTTACTGGTTTTTATTACAATGTATATATTGTAAATATAATTTTTCATATATTTCATTCTTAATTGTTCGGTCGCCCAAACATTATGGGTTCAGTCGCCTAATTCTTTTTTCAGTCGCTCAATTCTGTTTTCAGTCGCCCACTTTGATATCTTATGTCATCCGAGTATTTGTTAAATCATTTAATTTTCATGACATCTTTATTGCTTATTTTGTATAGGAATGACGATCATCCAGATTTTGATTAATTCTAATGGAGAGCGGAAGAACGATGAACAAGAAATTTATACATGGTTATCCGAATCTAAAGAATGGACAGCTATTTCCATTGATGGTAGTAATTTGACCATAGAATGTGTCATGAATGAAATATACGAGACACTTGGTCTGGCTAAATCAGATGTTGAATTGACAATGAGTTATTTACCAGGAGTAGATTCTTGCAAACCATGCCCAATTTATATACGAAATTCACGATCCTTGGGAACATATCTATCATTTGGTAATTCACATACTAGACCTGTTTTGCATGTGGAAGTAATTGAGATTTGTGATATTGGAGTTGATAGAGAAAAAGTTAATGACAGTGATGTGCATTTTGGAGATGTGGAGGGTAGTGCTATGAATTATAATATTAATGTAGAAGATAGAAAAAGAAAATGTGATATTGATGTAAATGTAGAATGTGGAAGAAAGGAAATTGATTTGGATATGGATGCTTTTAATCAAGGTCTACGTGATGAATATTTTGGTTGTACTTTTATCCAAGATGGTTTTGAATTGACTGCAGCAAGAGAAGAAGTCGTCGTTGAAGAAGATAATGCCAATAAAAACTTGAACCAAAATGATGTCTTCGATCTACCAAGAACACAAAGTCCACATGTTGATTTCTATCATTCTGATTTAGTGGAAGCGAATACACAAAATTTGTTGGCGATTAACGATGGTGATGGTGCATTTTCATTCACTGATGGATCGAATTTATTAGTTGGTCAAAAGTTCAACAATAAAAATGAACTTAAGAAAGAATTGACTAAGATTTCTTTGAATGCTTCATTTGAAATGAATGTTGAAAGGTCGACAAAGACACTTTATGTGGTGGGATGCATTACAGAAAAATGCAGTTGGAGAGTGCGAGCAACACGAAAGGCTAATTCAACTCAGTTTGAAATTCAAATTTATTGTAACATACACACATGTGACCTTTCTGACAGAAGACGAAGACACCGACAAGCAAGTTCTATTGTAGTTGCAGATGTATTGCTAGAAAATTTAAGAGGGCAACAAATCACCCCCGTGCCAAAAACAATAATGACGATGATGCAAAATAAAGGGCTTGGTGTTAGCTACTACAAAGCTTGGAAGGGCAAGCAACTTGCTCTTAATCATTTGAGGGGAGATCCAGAAGAGAGTTACAGAAATTTGCCAGCTTATTTATTTGTTGTTAAGCAAGTGAACAAAGATACTATAACTCATTTGGAGACTGACTCTAGTGGAAGATTTAAATATATGTTCCTAGCTGATGGGGTATGCATCTCTGGGTTTCGTAGGATGCGAAAAGTTATAGCAATTGATGGGACTTTTTTGAAGGGAAAATATAGAGGTGTTTTGCTTCTTGCAACAGCCCAAGATGGAGATTTACATCAATACCCCATTGCATAGGCTGTTGTTGACTCAGAGAATGAAATGTCATGGAATTGGTTTTTGCAGTAATTGCATGAACTGATTCCAGATGATCCTGATTTGGTAATTATCTTTGACAGACATGCTGCCATTATCAGCTCAGTGGCCATTGTGTACAAGCACTCACATCATCTACATTGCACATGGCACCTTTCGCAAAATATCGGTACCCATTGTGGTAAAAAGGGTGGTGGGGTTGAGTTGTTCATGCAAACTGCATATGTTTGCAAAATGTCCGACTTTAACATGTTATATGAGAGGTTGAAAAATCAATACCCAAGTGTGGCTTCATATCTTGAGAAAACCAGTTCACCAAATAAATGATCTAGAGCTTTCTGCCGAGGTAACCGATATGAGATTATGACAACTAATGGGGCTGAGTCGATAAATTCTAGATTGTCTGAGAAAAGAGAGTTACCAATCATAGCACTGTTGAATGCAATTCAAAATATGATTTCAGTTTGGTTCAACAAACACCGCACAGCAGCAGAGTTAGCTTCATGCAGAACGAAGTTGACTCCATCTATAGAGTTGATTTTGCGAACTAGGTTTACTCAATAACAATGTCGAAAAGGTAACTCAGTTGAATGATTCTGAATATCATGTAGTTGGTGATGATACAGATGAAATAGTTGATTTCTCCACCTACTCCTGCAGTTGTTGTGTGTTTCAATGTGATAAAATTCCATGTAAACACGCATTAGCAGCTTGTCATCTAGCAGATTTTGGTATCTATGAGTTGTGCGCACCTTATTACCTTGTGCATATGTGGCGTCAAGCCTACTCGGGTACTATCTACCCCGTGCCTCATTCAAGAGATTGGAAGATTCCCGATTATATTTCTAATTTGGAAATGCAACCTCCTAACTTCAAGCCAAAACGGGGGCGACCAAATAAACGAAGAAGACCATCTATTGGAGAGTTTGGACGACAACGAAAAAAGAAATGCAGCTTATGCAATGATGTTGGACATTATAAGACGAAATGTACTCGTAAAACCACTTGATGTACTAGAAAATATTGTTTTTTGAAAGTGGATGGTTGGATGTTTTTTTTAAATTTAATGAAACATTAATGATTTAGTATGAATGAATCGAAGATATGTTGTACTATTCAATGTATAAAATGTGATCAAATTAATGTTTTGTGGACTATTTACTATATTATAGTATAATATAATCGTGTGAGTATAAAATATAAAAGTGGCATCAAATAATTCAAAGAGCGACTGAGAGCGATTGAGTGACATATGATTCTTATAATAGAAAATACGAGCAACTTCACGTTTGGGGTCTATCTACTCTATTTTAGTATAATGTAATGGAGTGATAGTGTGAAATATAAAAATAATGTCATAATACAAAGAGCGACTGAATGATATATGAGTGATATAATAGAACCACTTGATGTACTAGAAAATATTGTTTTTTCGGTCGCCCTCGGTCATTTATGCCTTATTTCACTCTATGTTTAATTTCGTAAATTCTTATCTATGAAAACGTACCATAATATAGTAAATATAGTAAGTAGCATATAAAACATGACTTTGCTCACTATTTTTTACTATATAACTCAGTCGCCATTCGGTCGCCCTCAGTTATTTTTTCCTTATTTCACACTATGTTTACTTCCGTTATTTCTTATCTATGAAAACGTACCATAATATAGAAAATAAAATATAAAACACGAGTTTGCTCACTTTGTTTTTGTTATATTTCTCAATCATCATTCGGTCGCTCCCAGTCGCCATTCGGTCGCACTCAGTCATTATTCCCTTATTTCACCATGTTTAATTTCGTAAATTCTTATCCATGAAAACGTACCATAATATAGTAAATATAGTAAGTAGCATATAAAACATGAATTTGCTCACTATTTTTTACTATATAACTCAGTCGTCATTCGGTCGCCTTCAGTAATTTTCCTTTATTTTTCTATGTTTAATTTCGTAAATTCTTATCCATGAAATCGTACCATAATATAGTAAATATATTAAGTAGCATATAAAACATGACTTTGCTCACTATTTTTTACTATATAACTCAGTCGCCATTCGGTCGCTCTCAGTCGCCCTCAGTTATTTTTTCCTTATCACACTATGCTTAATTTCGTAATTTCTTATCCATGAAAACGTACCATAATATAGTAAATATAGTAAGTAGCATATAAAACATGAATTTGCTCACTATTTTTTACTATATAACTCAGTCGTCATTCGGTCGCTTTCAGTCGCCATTCGGTCGCTCTCAGTTATTTTTTCCTTATTTCACACTATGCTTAATTTCGTAATTCTTATCTATGAAAACGTACCATAATATAGAAAATAAAATATAAAACACGATTTTGCTCACTTCGTTTTTGTTATATCTCTCAATCATCATTCGGTCGCTCTCAGTCGCCATTCGGTCACCCTCAGTCATTTTTCCCTTATTTCACTATGTTTAATTTCGTAAGTTCTTATCCATGGAACAAATAACTAAACCATGGAATCCATGGGATGTAAAACAAATAATTAAACTATGGAACAAATAACTAAACCATGGAATCCAAAAAAGAAAAAAAAACACACAATTGCATAATATCTAGTAGAAACACTACAACTCATTAGTTTTTGTTTGCAGTTGTACATAATCAAAAAAGCTACAAAACATCCCAACAACCACCATGGTATCGCTACAAAATCCAATCTTTATTCCAAGTACATGCTGTTAAATAGGGTCTACATGAGTCGACTATCTTGTCATTTATTTCATATGGATTGAGACGAGCTAATTCCACCTCGATGGTCTTGATCACCCATGCACCACAATCACCTCTGCAAAATTAATATTATTAAAATTAATCATGGAATAAATGTAAAATAAAATAAAATTGAATTTGGTAAAACAAACCCAGCAATATTCTGAGGGAATGACGGCGGTCGTGTATTCTTCCATGTATCGGTTGTTACTACGCCCACAATATTCAATAATCGAGGTATTAGCACTTGTAGCGGACGAACATACGACTCCATGTTAATCTCTTTGGTTAAACAAATTCCACAATCATAAATTATGATAGATGTGGCCTTTATATCGATTTTTACAGCAACCCAATGGTTGGGGACATGGTAAGGCACAATAATAAATGATGTTTCTTTCCATGGCAATGATTTCCATTTTCTACTTGATCCTTCAGCCACTCGAATCAAATCCTCCCAATGACAATGAGACATACCCTTTTCAGCTTTGGAATGGACAACACCCAAAAGTCCACTAAAATAACCACCCATTATAGCAATGTCTTGTGCCACTAAATGAGGATACTTTTTTTGAAGCACCAAAAACCCATTCATGCATTCGTTAATGTGCTATAAATAAGAAAAAGATTAATGATTATCACAAAACACATGAAGAACATATATATTAATTAAATAGATTAAATCATATATACTCACAGAAGATCCAAGCCACGACCTAGGCAAGAGCAAATCATTAAACCATTTCTTATCGTAGGCGGCCATTAGGCATTGACGAGTGCCTTTCATTGTTTTAATTTGCTCCTTCAAAGCTTTAGTTAGCTTCGGTGACTTTGCTATTTGAAGTGGTTGAAATGTGCCATTACATGATCCAAGTTGATGGCTAACTAATACAGGGGCGTCTCTGACAATTGCATGAAGGGCGACGATAAGTACGATGACTTCTTGATTTGCCTCTTAACCCTGACATAGGATAATAACATGTTATTGTAAGCTTTCTTATCATCATTATTGTTTGCATCTCCAACTGGTTGGGCATTGGAAGCTCCTTCATAAACTACGAATTGTTGGGGAGTGTGCAAGATATGTTTGCTTGGTTGGATCATGGAGTGTCCATTTAGAGGAGATGTAGAACCTGTATGTAAAATTATATATATCTAAAAATATTTAATCAGGTGACATGACTTATCCACTAAAGCATGTGACTTACCTTCTGATGGCAAGACTTCTTCATTAACACAATTGATATCAAACATCTTTTGTCTCTTTGCTTTTGGAAGTATACTAGTTGGTTGACGTGATGTCTCTGCTGGATTTTTTTCCTGTTTTTTTACCTGGACAGATACCTATTCAAGCTTCTCCTCAATCTTAGTAAATCTTTCATCCACGTATGCTTGCAATTTTGTAAACTTCTCATCTATATAATCTCGAAGTTGGACAAAATAATTTGGAACACTGGGAACCTCTCCAACAAAAGCACTCGGATCAATATGTGTGGAGGTGTGTGGTCGATCTTCTTCTTGACGAAGTGGAGGTGATTGTTTGTCATGTACATCTGCTATCTGGCTTTGCATATCTTCAAAAGAATTTTGCTCTTCTAAGGGTTGATCAACGTTTTCGTGACTGCTATCTGCATAGCAGTATACATTTTGTCTCTCCGACAACAATGGCAGAACATGCGATAAATTAGGATCTGAATCAGAAAATTGACCATTTGCAATGTATGAGGCTTGTAGTTCCAACTCTGTAGGTGTCAACACGCCAATAACCATCTGTATATTTCAAATTATAAAATTCCAACACTCAATTACAATTAAATATCTTTGAAATATTAAATAAATTATTTGCAAAATACGCACCCTATTTAAACACTCATGTGATGCTTGAACAACTTCATTATACTTTGGAGATGATTTCACATGCCAATCATTTGAAATCCATCCACACATACGTGGAAGTATCATGTTATATCTATCTCTTCGCTTAGCAAACTTCTTTGCAATGCCAGGAATACATTCATATGCAAGAATCTGCATTAAAAAAATTATAGCCAACTTAATATTAAATAAATTAACTAAATAAATACAAAAAAAATAAATATCTTACTTGCAATGGATGAACAAATCCGTTCAAAGTAAACGCTCCATATTCGACAATCTTTTCGTTCTTCTTCTTTTTCTTCAATTTGATTGAAGTTAAATCTCGCTTTATACTTTTAAGAACTTCGTTATAAGCTATCGTACCCCAAGGATATTTGTTAAACAAATCCAAATCCTCCAACCGTCTTTTGTCGAACTGGCCAAAGAACAGCAGCACCAAAGTACAAACATGCTAACTTCAATTTTTCCAAATTTATAGTGCGTTCAGGTGTTTTTCTCATTTCCATTAGTTTGTCGCCACCTCCTCAATATATACATTTTCATTGCCACAAAAATGTCTATCCCGAAATTGCATTGTCTCTCCAACTTCAGGAAAATCTTCTGAACAATCAAGCCCAGTTATAAGTGCATACTCCATTTTCGAAAATCTCAACGGTCTTTGATTCACAATCATCCACAACTCATCACTAGTAGTCTTACATGACTGTCGAGCCATCAAGAACCATATAATCTGACTGGATAAATTGTAATCACTTACATACTTAATTAAATTACCAAATTGAGTTCCATCAATCATATTCTGCATATCTGCATCATTGAGGCATTCCTTGATAGTTTCTGATACACTTTTGAAATGAGAGTTTAAACTTAACTTGCATTCAAAGTGATTCTTTCTCAATAACTGAGGATTCAATTTTACCTACACTCGAAAAAACATAAATGATATAAAAAATATAAATATTTTTCAAACATAAACAACAAATACAATGTTGAACACAATTTCTCAACAAAAACACAAATAGTTTATTCATTTATCAGTTACATATATGTAAGAAAGTTTAGGCAAAAACTCAATTCCACAAATCTAACAAAAAGTAAAAATTCTATAAAATTAATATAAAATGATAAACTTACCCAAACTTCTTCTTCTGCCATTTTAATTACAAATGTTAAATGTATGGTTGTTTAAATGGTCCTTGATTAATGAATTAGACCATTGATTGATGGAAAATTTCAATGGAGCTAAGAGAAGAACGGTCGGTCACCTAAGGAGAAGAAGGAATGATTTTGTTAGTTTAACGTCACTCATAAAATAATTATATCAAAGAGAATATTCAAAACTAAGAATTGAACTCATGCAAAAACAATTTTATAAATGATTTACTAAAAAGAAATAAATTAACCTCAAACACAAATAATTTATTAATAATAAATCGTATAGTTGAACTTGCTGGCTGGGTTTCAATTTTAGACTATTGATTGATTCAATGGAAAATTTTTCTAAGCTGGACTTGCGGGCTGGGTATCACCAAATCTGGATGGATTCTAGGGACATTCACAAGATAGCTTTTCGGACTAATGGGGATCATTATGAATTCACTGTTGTGCCATTCATTTTGAAGAGTTAAAGGATCAACAATTAAAGGATTGGGCCACCAAAGGAATATGGTATCAAGATTTGAAACGGACATCTAATTTCATAGAGTACAAATTAAGGAACATTCGATGGCGATCTTTTATAAGATTATATAACATAATTAATTGCTGCCAAAGTCAAAACTGGTACCATTATTACAATACAATCTGCCTAATCCCTTAGGAGATAATAGGGTAAAGAAAGGAAGGAAAAGGGAACTCCCGTGCTTACCTCGAAGCATGAACAATCGCAAGAAATTCTGTGAGCTCGAAATGCCACCTTTATTGAACTGCAGCCAAAGCGAACGTGATAACGATGAAAACAATCAAATGAAAACTGAAGAGTAAACCAGAAGCGAGAAGAAGACGACGAGGATCCAAATAGGTGATATGAGGTAGGAATCCCATAAATATAAACAAAATCAAACACATACAATAAGATTATGAAAAGGAATCGACGGAGGCTCACCTTCCGTTTAAGATTGTAACGGTGCCACTCAGATTTGTAGTGAAGCTTCTGCTCAGAATCGTCGAGGAAGTCTTTGTTGCAAGTGTTGCAAGTCAATCCCGGTGTCTGATGGCACCAAATGCAGAAGACAGCCCATAATGGGATTTCAAAAGAAAGAAAACGGTAAGGTTAAATAAAAGAAAAAAATAAGGATTTGAAAATATTTAAAATGAGATAGAATAGACCTTTTCAAAATGAAGGTTAGTTTTTTAAATATGAGATTGTAAAGTGTCATTTGACTAAATTTCCCCAATTAATGCCCCAGCATCCATTGCAGAAATTAGAAAACTACCCTTTTCCGGCTTCCCATGTCTTTGCGAGTTGTAAAACGGAACTTACACTACGCGTTGAAAATTTCGCCCAAAACCTGAAATGGGAAAGCCCTAAAACCCCTCATTATTCCAATTTCAACTAGATCTGGCGCGTTTTTCGAATTGTTTTCTTCGCATATCTTAGATTATGGCTAGGGTTTTTGATAACTGGAACAGATTGGTGAGTGCTGCGCTGCGGAGGGACCAGTTGCGGGGTACCGGGTATGGTCACGAGCGGACCTCCAGTGGAATTGCAGGCTCCGTTCCCGATTCGCTTCAGCGGACCACCAATGTTGAGGCAATTCTGCAGGCGGCTGATGAGATTCAATCCCAGGATCCTAATGTTGCAAGGATACGTAAGCTACAAATGTTTTTAGGAGCTCTTAACTGCCAATGGCATTATATACTTAATGTTTCGGTTGGGTGCTATCATATCCTTTGTTGAAGCGTATGTGCGTGATAAATTTGTTGACAAGCTGAAATATTGTTTTTACTTGAATTTAGACCTGGTGTTGCACTGAGTAAGGACACCTGTTTTTGAGGTTATTGGGGCTCAAACTGTCTATTCCAACAGCCACTATCTCAATTTTTTTTTAGTTGGATTGGACCTGGTGCTTTGCCACGTTCAAGTGTTCGAGTTAGGTTCCAACATTGTGTAACTCAATTGTACTTTGGTCTCGATCCTCAGCTTGAGCCCGACTCTATTGAACCCAAACAAGCAATTAAAACTCTTGTCAACATTTTCATTGTGTGAAATATCACCCAAGTAAATTATTAATTGAAGGTGACATACATAAATGCATTTCGGCGATAGTACGGGAAAAAACTGAAGAAATTTCATGGATTGTTGAGTGTTAGGGATATAGATGGTTTCAACATTTGTTTTTGTTGTAGAAGAATCATTTTTTTTTTTCATGTAGTCCTCAGAGATTTTCATTTCTCAGCAAATAGTTGCTAATTGGAGCATGATGTGGGTTTGCAGCCATGACCAACAATTTTTATAGCAGGTTAATTGGTGCTACTGTCTCGCTCTTTTCTACTGAACATTTCTATTGTTTCTTCAAAGATGTAAGACCCCTGCTTGTGTTTCATCGTTATTCCATTGCTCCCATTTCCAAATCTTTTTCCCGTCTTCCGTGCTCAAAGGTTGATCCAGTATGATCTCCGAATCTTTCTTTCCTTTAATAAGACATCTTATGGGCACCTCCTTTCTTATCTGTTTCCTATGAATATTTGTGTTACCCCAACCCGCCACGGTTCTTTTACCATTCACCACTACTTGTGCATATGTTTGTCGTTCATACTGCTCATAAGCTGTAGGATCGAAGGATTCTACCTGAATTCTGATCTCTATATTCCCCCTTCCAACGGTTTATAAACCCTCCATCAATGTCCTTCACCTTTATCTTGACTGCTTCCAAATCACGGAACTGCAATGTATCAGTGCTGATATCCAACAAAACCCCGCATTGATCCCCGATAATTTTAAAATTATCCTTCAACCATAAATTCCAAGGTAGCCCACAAATTCTAATCCAGCTGTTGCAACATTTGTCTACCATATCTGTCGTGTTTATATCCGGTCTCCACTCCTTGAAGATCAAAGACACCCCATTATCGAAGAATCCTCTTTTCAGCTTTATATAGTATGAGAACTCATCCGAATTCGATGACCACCATACTGCTTTGTTGGCCTGAAACGGGAATAATTTTACTGATTTTTTTGTAGAGTTTCCAAGAACGGTTTGAATTAAATCCCAAGAAATATTCACCCTACTTTTTCTAACAATGATTGCCTCATGCCACTCCATGTCCGTTCTTAGTCTACCACTATCCTCCGCATCTTTCAGCTGCCCTCGTTTAGACTCCCTCTATATTGTTCTATCGTCTTGTTTTACTGTGATTGTTCTCAACGTGTTGGAATCGTGATGTAGAGTAGATTGTTGAGTCCTTCTTTGACAACTCCCTGACAGCAACTTACCCGAGGTATCCGATATGATCTTCCATCTCCCTGAATTGTAGCCGCTGGGCACGTTCGTAATTTGCTTTCTGCCCCTCATATAGAATTTATTCACCTCGACGAATCTTCCACGATTGTTGTTAAATCTCTGTATTGTGAAGACCGCGTTCCTTCCCCTATATCGATGGAATCCGAGCTTGAATAGGGGTTAGCGATGAAGTCCTTGAATCTTAGGCTTATCCAACGTGCCTCATCACGGTTGAAGTCCATCATGTAACTCGATCTCCTAGTTTTTTCAGCCCACCAAATCGAACTGCCCCCATTTCCCAGACGCAGCTTAAATACTTTGTGTTCAATCTTTATCACTTCATCCCTTGCTACCAGCCCAGAGGCCATACTCCATCTGCTTGTAGCATACATTTCTGGCGAGATTTAATCGATGGACCATTCCAGTACCAGGCTTGACTGCGTGCGCTACTAACAAGAGAAAAAAATGCGCCAGATTGTGCGAGAATGAAGCTAGAGTGCGGACGCACTAAGTATAGCAGAAGAAATCCCATCTCAAAAAACGGAACCGTTGGGCTTGACAAAAGTTTTCCGGCAACCGGCAGTCGGCGATGGTACCAGGGGTGATGGTGTGGTCGACAATGATGGAGGTCATGGGGCACTGTTTGAGGAAGAGAGTTGGCCGTTGGACCGAAGGTTACGCAAGGATGAAAGCATTTTTAAAAAATTCTCTCTCTAGGACATTTTTGATTCTTCGTTAAATATATAATATATAGCATATAGTAACATCAATTCAAAAACCTTAATTTCCAGCATAATATTCCATCAACTTTATATGTAAAATACTAAAACCTGAAATTATTTTACGTTTTTTCATTGAAATATCATAGAAGACACAAAAATAAAGCAAGAAATGTAGAAAAATATAATTTCCAGCAAAAACCTAACTAAGTACATGCCAAAAAAACCAAAATTAGAAAAAAAAGGATAGAAAATAAGCATGTAGCTTCGTTTTGCAATAGTGCCGCTATTTCAGCTATCGCGATTGTCGCTATAGTGCCAATAGCGAGGATAGCGAGCGCGGTATTGGCACTATAGCAAAGTCCATGGCGCGTAGCGGTCCGTAGTGATGTGGTGTCGCTTCGCCACGGTATTCGCTATAGCGAGGGCTACGGGGGCTATTGACAACTATGGTTTTGAGCCCTGGTATTTTTGAAATATCTCCAGAGAACTTTTTGAGTGGGATCATGTTCTGTGTATCCTTGCGGGCATTTGTAGTAGGATGGATTATTGAGCATATATTCCCACAATTTGTTGTAAATTCTTTTCCCCCGTTGCTCGCTTCACGTTACATTATTTCTTTGGATAAAGGTCTGATTGTCCATGTTTCGTCACCCCATACTGATACGTAAGAACTTGGAGTAGTCTCATCAATTTGATTTCCATTGTATTCATAAGTGTCACGCTTTGAGTCCACAGGGTAAGGTCCAAAGCAAGACCTAATATAATGGGTTCCACGTTCAATTTCTTCGCACATTTGGTCACTTTGCAAATATAAAGTTCTCCAACAAATCGTTGTGGGAACTTCAATAATTAGTTTAAAGCTTGTATGCTTCCTTGCTTGCAGTGTGATGAGTCATAATTGCTTCGATTTCCCGAATTAGTTTATTGCTCTCATTTGTTTTTATTTTCTAAAAAATTTAGCCAAAGGGCACTTTCAAATTTCAGACTCAACATTTTTTTTTTGATAGGAAACTATATTATATTAATTAATTAGAAGCAGTAGTAACAGAAAGCGGACTATTGATCCGCACAGAAAGAGAGAAAAGGAAAAAATCCTGGTCAAATCAACATGTATAACTCCAACTCCAATTTCTCACTAGGTTCGAGCTATCCTCTTCTACACCTACCTGTTTTATAGTCAAATTTGAAGTTTTGGTCTGATGTTGATCCTATATCGATATCAGTGATTTTCTTAGCGATATATTTCCAATGTATTTTGATGTCCTTATTCGAAACATCGAAGACTGCCTTCTTTGTTAATTACAAAATGCAGATTTGTCCCAAATGATACTCTTCTACTCATACTGTCAATTTTGATGTTATCCTATATTGTTTTCGTGATTTTCTTGGAGATATCTTTCCAGTGTTTTTTATTGTCCTACTTCCAAGCATAAATCATGGAAAAAATCACCTTTTAGTTTAGTTGTTTCTAGGTAGTCCTGCGAAATTTCTACTCAAAAAAATATTATTGATTCAATTATAAAAACGTGAAATGTTTTTTTACCGTCGAGTTCTCCATTTACTGTCACAATCTCTCATGTTTGATGTCCTTGCTGACTTTGCTTGATAAACTGTCTTAAAATGGTTTCAGATATTCTTTCATGAATGCAGTTTTTTTGCGTAAACGATTTCTTTGTTGTTATAGCTATTCTTTTCATTCTTTTTATGTTAATAAGTTCAGGTATCTGCTTCGACAATCTAAATTTTATTTAATCATTCCTTGACCTTTTGTTTTGAAGTATGTGAGCAGGCATACAGTATGGCTCAGAATTTGGACCCTAACAGTGAAGGTAGGGGTGTTCTTCAGTTCAAGACCGGTTTAATGTCTGTTATTAAGGTACAATAGCATATTCATCTACTGCTCGTGTCTTGGATAGCCTTGGATGAAATTTTTGAATATAGGAAATAATGTCATAGAAGTATATTGTATTTATTTGTTGCTATACACATCGTATGTGATCTGAAAAGCTTCTGTAATTGATTTTGATAGTCGCATGTGATCATCAGGACTTTAGTTTCATGTTGTACTTGGCACTCTTCTTTGAGAAGTACAGTTTTAACTAGGCTCTTCACCATTGGCTGCAGCAAAAGCTTGCCAAAAAGGATGGTGCTCGAATAGATCGTAATCGTGATGTTGAACGGTTGTGGGATTTTTATCAGCAGTATAAGAGACGTCACGGAGTTGATGACATCCAGAATGAGGAAAAGAGATGGCGCGAATCAGGAAATTTTAGTGCTAACATTGGAGAGTGCGTTATTTACTAATTTGTTTATTTCCTTATTGTTTGTTTATCCTTGGCCACCCCTTTGCTGTTCTCATGTGATCAATAACATTCCAAAAGCTACCTTCGACGAATGTGGATTCTGTTTCCAATTGCTCTTTTCCGTTCCCAAAAATGAAGTCAAATATTATAGTCTCCTTGCATTTTACCAGGAACTCGTTCTCACCAATTCTCATATCTCCCATGTATCTATTATTTTTACTTTTTAACTATCACTACTTCCCAAATATTTTCAAAGTTTAGATGCCCTCCATATTATTGAAAAATATTTATCTATGACATGATATCATTAATTCAAAATATTTCTGCATGAGATGATATTGTACAATAAAAGATGTCTTCTTTAGAAGCAAAACCAAACATATATTATATTATCCATTTTTTTTTTTGAAAATTTTTTCAAAAAGTATTTTCCAGAAAAATAATAAACAGAACTAGATATGGCTGTTGTGTTTGTGGGTTGTTCATAACTAGTAGTGCATTCGTATAGTCCAACGAAATTACCTTGCTTGTGTATGTGGCATTTCTACCCATTCAAAAAGTGAAATTTTCTAAATACCACCGTTTTACATCTATGCACGTGCACTCTCTGAATTCTTTGTATTTCTTTATGTTTCTTCTCTTGAAATTCCCTTGCAATGTCAATATGCTGGCCTTTTGATTTAGTGAAACTTTAGACACAACATATTGGAATATTAATATTTATAAATATTCTTGCATGCTTTATGAAAGATGAAATTTGGTTTCTTTCGCCTTTGTCTCATCTTGGATTTTTGCTCAGTTACTTCACCTGACGTCTGCAACGCAGCCACCAAAATTTTTATTCACTCCTGGCACTGATTAAAATTTTCTGTATCTTTCCTGTGTGTAGCCTTTTCGATTAACACAGTTCATTTTCAACATAATTTTTTTAAAGTAATAGTTTTTCAAAGGGCAGACACAATCCATTTTACCTCGATTCTGCTACTTGATATTTATCAGAATATGGTACCTTGGCAAAGTGTCCTTACAGCTTCTCTGTTTTCTCTACCTGTTGTAGCTTGAAAAGAGTATTTGCTACTCTGAGGGCTTTGGTTGAGGTGATGGAGTCACTTAGCAAAGATGTGCCGGCAGATGGAGTGGGAAGGCTGATCACGGATGAGGTATTCCCTTGCCTTCATCCCCAGTTTCTTAAACTTCGTCTTGATATATATATATTTCTGACTGCTTTGCTTCTTTTATTATTTTGCGCCATCGATTGATTTATTTTTGTGTTAAAGAACTCATTCATAGACAATTTGTTTGCTCCAAACTTGCTTTCTTGTGGTTATTGTTACAGTTGAGAAGGATAAAAAAGTCAGATGCAACTATGTCAGCAGAACTGATCCCGTACAATATTGTCCCTCTGGAAGCACAATCTTTAACCAATGCTATTGGGTACTTTCCAGAAGTAAGTTCATACTCGAATTATATAATCGATACATCTGCCACTTACCTGATTTTATCAGCATTTCTAGGCATGATGTCAAAAGTGCTTTTTGAAATTCGTAGAATGATTTTTTGATCTTTAGGTTTTATAACCAATATCGGATGTTAAGATCTCGTGTTTCTGTGGAATGAATATTTCTTGATATTGACAATCTTTCTTTCTCGTGTTTCGGATTTTGCTGTCATGGAATTCTCTTGAGACTTCTAAGAAGTATTTTCGGTTTGTTCAGATTTGGTTTTGCTGATGATCTATGCAGGTCAGGGCTGCCATGTCAGCAATCCGATATTCTGACCAGTTTCCTCGACTTCCAGATGATTTCGAAATTTCTGGACAGCGAGATTTGGACATGTTTGACCTGTTGGAATATGTGTTTGGTTTTCAGGTTTTTCTCTCTTTTCAGTCCCTTTGTCTGTCGGGGGAATAGAGCGTATATGTTATTGAAACCTTGAATTTTGAATGATTTAAGTTAAAGTTTGGCAATCCGATCAATTTTGGGAAAACTACTAACAAATTCACTCTACAGAATTTCATGTTAAAAAAAATCTTGACATAAATGTTTTATTTTAAGTAATCTATTTTACTTAATTTTTATGCCAAGAAGCCCGTTTATTAATCTAATATTATCTCTTCTTAAATTTCATACTTAAAAGGTGAGTATTGTTTAAAATATAAAACAATTTTTAATTTTGTTTTACAAGATAAACTTTATGTCCACGGCTATATTCAAATATATATAAAGCATATATTCGTAAAAAAAATTTGTTTAAAATTTAAAAATGCCTATTTGGATAAATTTTTATCTAAAAAAATTTCAAATGAACTTTTTATATGTTTTTAGGAAAAATATATTAGGGAAATAAATTAATTTGATATAACTTTGATTTAATTAAGTTAAACTTTAATGTTGTTATTAAATTTTATATTAGAATTTTTATGTTGTAATTAAATTTGATAATTGATAGATAATTTAATATATTTGTAAAATATTTTTACTTGATGATAATTAAACTAGTTTTTTCATAAAGTTGAGGTGTTTTGGATAAAATTTAACTTTCAAGCATATCGATCAACTATCAAGGGTAATTGAGGACAAGATAATCTTGAGTTTGATCAAATGTGTTTTTTGGTAAGAAAATGCAGAGGAATGAGTATTTAAGTCGTAACTTTTTCTGCATAAGAAAGTTGGTGAAATGGGTTTTTAGTAATTTTCCCATTGTTTTTATTCGAGTTACTTTTTTAACCCTCTCTTGACTAAATCAAAATGTAAAATTTATGTGGTCTTAGTTATTTAGAATGTTTTCCTGTAAATGCACTCCACGTAGGCAGCTAAGCTGATACGTGAATGATTGACTGATATGATTGCCTATGGCTTCTTGTTTCATGGTGATATTCGTTCTCTATTCTCCCTTTGATTAATTTAAGTTCTTGATTTTGCTTATTCCAGAAAGACAACGTGAGGAACCAGCGTGAGCATGTTGTTCTTGCTTTAGCGAATGCACAGTCACGACTAGACATCCCGGTTAAGACTGATCCAGTGAGTGGTACTATTAGTTATTACTTCTTATTGTACTGTTCCAGTGTTCTGTACTAACTCATTCATAATTTTTTGGTCAATGATATATCATGTCGTAGATGACAAATATTAATACCTCTGTGTGTGTGTGACTTACCTTCAGAAACTAGACGAGAAAGCTATAAGAGAGGTCTTCCTGAAAGTTCTGGATAATTATATCAAATGGTGTAGATACCTGCGGATTCGACTCGTATGGAATAGGTTGTTACTACATCCTCTTATATCTTATTATCTACAAATATTTGATACAATCTAATTTCTGCTCAGTTACTTGCTACAGTTTGGAAGCTATTAATAAGGACAGAAAGCTTTTCCTAATTTCACTCTACTTCTGCATATGGGGTGAAGCTGCAAACGTCCGCTTTCTTCCCGAATGCATCTGCTATATATTCCACCATGTATGTTGTTGATGTCCATGTGTAGAAAATTTTATGTGGAGCAGTTATCTTTTATTCTTATGTACTGTGTCGTAAAGTATCTCTTCCTTGGTTGCTTATGTTTGTCAAATTTG
Organism: Primulina huaijiensis; assembly: GCF_012295235.1. Taxonomy (NCBI): domain Eukaryota; kingdom Viridiplantae; phylum Streptophyta; class Magnoliopsida; order Lamiales; family Gesneriaceae; genus Primulina; species Primulina huaijiensis. The sequence goes on along the minus strand of NC_133310.1, from coordinate 4,222,250 downwards.
ATTATTTTTCCATAAACATTTTTGTAATTTAAATTAGCATGGAGTCCACCTTTTGTTTTCTGTTGTTATGTATAGGAAATGAAATAGCTATTATTGTAGTTTAAGAATGCAAATTTTGTTTTATTTGCTAGTATATTAAACTTATTAATGCATTTTTTGGTTTATGTTGGCCAAACATTATCTTAAAAACATCTGGCAATAAATTTTTAAATGTTAATTCAATCTTGATATTTGTTACTTGGTTTATTTAGATGGCACGGGAATTGGATACAATCTTGGATCACGGCGATGCGACTAAAGCTGCATATTGTACAAGTGAAAGTGGCTCTATTTCCTTTCTAGAACGATGTATCCTTCCTATATATACGACAATGTCTAAAGTGAGCATATTTGGTATATGCTTTAATTATTTTTGCCTACGTGTTTTGCCTAACATGTAGCTATTGCACCAGAACATAAAAGCCGATGCCCCTGTTTTTTGAAATCACAATATTAATTTCTGTCTCAGTTCTTGAATGATTCTGATTTCTCAAACCTTCAATAAAAGTTTGGTGGTCTGTTATTATTGAACAAAGGAGTTGGTTGGCTAAGTACTCTCACAGATGTTTCCTGATTATATTAAAGAAAATTTTATCCTAAACAATCCTTTCTATAATTTTTTTGTTTTTTGCTTCGGGTGCATTTCAAAATTACGTTTTCATTTACAGGAAACTGAAAATAACAATAATGGGAAAGCTGCGCATTCAGAATGGCGGAATTACGATGACTTCAACGAATACTTTTGGTATGTGCATGTGTGTGTGTATGTATGTTTGTATCTATCTATCTATCTATATGTACATAACTGGATGCTTCTTGGATTTTTTTAATCCTGTTTATTTCATTCATATTGCTTGTGTAGGTCTCCTGCATGCTTTGAATTGGGTTGGCCTATGAAAGAGGATTCACCATTTCTTTTGATCCCTAGAAAAGGAAAAAGGGTCGGTTTTGATTATTATTTATTTTATTCTTTCTTTACTTGCATCATATGTTAATGTGCGAAATGTAAATCAAACTTTCGTTTCTGCTTTTCCTGTAGGCCTATTCCTATTATCTGCTAATATAATGTTTCATTAACTGTGAGCTTGAATGATTACTTAACAGCACTCTGTTTTTAATTTACGTATGCTTTTTAAAATCACAGACGGGTAAAAGTTCATTTGTTGAGCATCGGACTTTTTTTCACCTTTATCGGAGTTTTCATCGTTTGTGGATCTTTTTGATCATAATGTTTCAGGTAATTCTCTATGTTTTTCTGCACTCTACATCATATGCCATGCTGTTGCTTGATATACGCCCCACCTCTTGAGTTTTTCGCCCTATTTTTTTTCAGGCCCTTGCTATTATAGGTTTCAACAAGGGGAAGATTAATCTCAATACCTTTAAAATTTTGCTTAGCATTGGACCGACATTTGCTATCATGAATTTTTTTGAGAGTAAGCAATTATATTTTTAAATTTTGTCATCTTTGATATCCCGAACTTACTTTTCTTTTCCCCAGCTTCCATATTCTCTGATTTCTTAACAGCCTTTGTTTTTTGACCTTTAGGTTGTTTGGATGTTGTCTTGATGTTTGGGGCTTATACTTCTGCCAGAGGCATGGCTATATCAAGGCTTGTTATCAGATTCTTTTGGTGTGGCTTCAGCTCTGTGTTTGTGCTATATATGTACCTGTGAGTGCACACTCTTGGTTTTTTTCGTCATGTTTTTACTGCTTCCTATACTAGCAACTCATACAACAATGTTAATTTTCAGGAAACTTTTTGAGGAAAGAAACAGAAACACCTCAGATTCACTATATTTTCGGATTTATGTACTTGTATTGGGTGTATATGCTGGTCTTCGCATCCTTTTTGCACTGCTTCTCAAACTGCCTTCATGTCACAGGCTCTCTGAAATGTCTGATCAGTCTTTTTTCCAATTTTTCAAGTGGATTTATCAGGTATTTACTGTTTTCTGTAGTATGAGTTCGTAATGATCATCAGTGTTCTGCTCTATAACTCCTATGGTAAACTTCAGGAGCGCTATTTTGTTGGTCGAGGACTTGTAGAAAAGACAACCGATTACCTAAGGTCTGCTTTGTTTATTTATTTAAAATTATAATTATTGAAATTGTTGTGTTAATTCCCTCAGATTGCGCATTTGAATGGAGGGGTCGGATGGGGAGGGATTTTAACCATGGATTCAAATTTCACTAATACTTGGTGCACATTGATATCCATGATGATTATTACTATAATTTGATGAGGCCGGACTAGCTGCTTTCCAAGTCAAATAGCAACCAAATTTGGTGTAACGACCACAGGCCCAGTGGACCGCCCATACGACCCACTGCCCCAATCGACCCAAGGCTATCCCGATCTTGGGCTCTGCTCTATGGGCCTTGGCCCATCTATGGAAATAGCTCAATTGGTACCAGACTTGTGCTGAGTATCTATATATCCATGTGGTCTTAGGTTCGATCCTGGGAAGGCACAGACTCCAGTGCATGGGCTGGAGAGTTCTATGAGTAACCCATACGACGCCTATGGAAAGCCCGTGAGGGAAGAGTTCCATAGATGGGCCAAGGCCCATAGAGCAGAGCCCAAGATCGGGATAGCCTTGGGTCGATTGGGGCAGTGGGCCGTATGGGCGGTCCACTGGGCCTGTAATGGGTCGTTACATTTGGTGTTTACTTTGAACCACTTTTGATGGAAAAACAAGCCATATGCTCCTAGTGATGGGATTCAAAATGTCTTTACAAACGCCTCACAATTTTTGACAAGCAATTGCTTTTATTGTTTCCCTTCTATTTCTCTGACCATCCACAGAAAGAGATCATCCGAGGAGTCATATATTATTCTCTCCATATTCACCATCCTTCAACCATTTCCAGTTTTTGGTACTTCATTTTTGCGCATAGACTCGATCAGCAACAGGGTATCTAGCTTTTGAATCCCCAACTAAATGATATTTCACCACCGCATTCAAGATCAATAAATGAAGCTAATTTGTTCTCTGAATCCATTTTATGTAACTTTTCAGTTGTCCTGTGTACTGGGGTAGTTAAAGTGAAGAGGGACATAAAGTTTGTAGGAACTCATAACTTTTGCTATTATGAAAAGAATCATTTTGCATCTACAATTGATAACATGCAAAGATAAGCAGCTAATTTATAGAATAACTATTGATTGGTAGTTGTGTATTGATAAATTATCAAATTGATACATAGGCTATTTGTAGTTACCTAATTATTACATCATGGCTAACTAAAGGAAAAAGTCAATTTTGCCACTGGTCTAAACGTTTTCCGCACTGGAGAGAGGGACTGATGTGCTGTATAATTAAATATTCCTGCATACTCCCATAGGACATGGGATGAACCAAAGCCCGAGTAGGTGTTACCCCATGCCGTTACTTTTTCAGAATTATGTTTGTGGCTGATGCTGCAGGTTTCTTGTCTTTATAGAAATGGATGTTCATGGAGATTTAGGTCACTAGTAAGTTTACCAGGAAGGCATCTTAATTTGATTGGTTATTGGTTCCATGAAGAGATGGAGCATTGCTTAGCCCTGTTACCGGGGTTGATTACTTAAGTAATGTATTCTCTGAAATTTGTGGCGCATTAAGTTTTACGTTTTTGTATTATTGTTCTGCATAACCTTTTGTAACATTTTATTGTTGATTCAGGAGAGGGNTATATCTGAAGATTTTATTACTTGACCAGAAGAATTCTTGTTTTGTTGATAAACTTCGGCTGCATTATTTGTTAGATCACAAATCTTATCTTCAGACCATTGCTGACATGCGTCCATACACACTTGTGTGTTTGTTGCCTTATCACCACAAATGTTATTAACGGATCTTAATTGTGTTCTTTTGTTTTTCAACTGCACAGCTACGTGTTATTCTGGTTGGTGATCTTCGCATGCAAATTTACGTTTACTTACTTTCTTCAGGCAAGTCATCATATTCTCTCCTTTTTATTTATGACTAATGAAATTAGCTGGATTTTGTTCATGTGAGAATCAGTTCAAAAATTTCTCATGGCAGATTAAACCTCTAGTCGAACCAACCAACATAATTGTAGATCTACCACCAGTGCAGTATTCATGGAATGATCTTGTATCAAAGAGTAAGTTTGTTTTTATTAAATTTTCTGTGCTAGCATACTTGCTTTTAATCATATGTTGATGACTGCTTAAACTGAGACTTTCAATGCCTTCTTTTAGAAGTCACATGTTTATGCCTTCCGAGCAATGAAATAAGTTACCAGACCTCATTAGAGTTGCAAATTAGTTAAAACAAGTTTCCTTACTTTCTACCTTTTTTTTTCCCATTTTCTGGTAGAGTGGGTGATTTACCTTTGAGGAAAATAAAATTTCTTTGCTTGTCATTGCAGTTGAGTAGGCAATGCTTTTGTTTCATGTCTCCCTGTTAAACTTCTTTGATACTATATCACAAGCGTTTTGCCATTTCCCAGCCCCACAAACCCCTCTTGTCGGCACTCGGCCTCAATTGGTCGTGTTTGTACATTATTGGCTTGGGACTTGGCCAACTTATGATTTGTTAGGTTTTGGACTTTGATTAAGTTAATCCACCTCGATCCTTATTTTTTTTTCCTGAACTGGCTTTCCCTGCAAGACTCGACCCATTCGTCTTCAAATAACTCAATTAAGGCATCTTTATGTCTCTCAACCCATGGACTTGAGATTGGACTCCCATAGATTCATATCAGATCCCTTTTGAACTTTCAAGCGTAGTATTTCCAGTTCCGACCTTGATTGATTTGTCCATGGATTATGGTGTTGATAACATCATTTGGTCTCTCTTTGGTCAACCAATCCACTCTATCCTGGGCTTAGCAACATTGATCCCAGCCCATTCCTAGGGTATATAATTTTTGTGATTTCAATGATTGAATTTTCCCAAAGCTCTACACAATTTGGATAATTTTTTTTTACACTACCTTCACATCCTAGAAAATTGGCAATGCAAAGCAGTGAGCTTAGGCGAAAGTCTTGATGGCATCAATTTCATGTTTTTGCCTTTGCAGGCCATTCCAAGACCTATTATTCTTTAAACAACCTTCCAAAGCCTAATCCTCATCAATCATCTTATGCAATTCTCAGTCGGTGTGGTCTCCTCTATGGCTTTTGCATTTTTTTTTTAATTAAGTACACACAGGTACTTCATTTCCTTCCAGGTAGTTCCACTACCTTTGCGCAGTCCAACTTCAGCCGGCTGTAGTACGTTCCTATGGGTATCCTTGGGCATTCCTCTTTATTCATTTTCCAATAGAATTTCTACCTCATTACCAAGCCATCTTTTTTTTGCTAATCCACTTCATCAAATATTGCTCTCTATCCACCGCAATGCTGCTAATCTCCAGTGATCCTCTGGCAGTCATCCAAACTCCATCCATTCTGCCCCTAGCAATCTATCATATGTCACTTGCACAGTTATTTGGGGCGCAAGGCGCACTAAAGCGCAAGGGTGTCTTGGGGCCTGAGGCGCGAGGCGCAAGGCGAAGCGCACGCTTTATCAAAGTAAAGCGCATTTGACACAAATTTTAAAATTCAACATATATAAAATATTTTATACGATTTAAATTAAATACTTTCACAAAGATAAAAAAAGATATAAATAAAAATTCATTAGCATATAATGTAGCATAAGTCATAACAAAAAAACAAACTTCAATCATCTAAAATTCATTAGTAAGTCGTAACTGCAGCATAATATATTAAGAAAAATACTTCAAAAATCTAAATCATCAAATTCATCTTCATCCTCCCCAACTGTATCATCATCATCATCATCTCCAGAAGCTGAAGCTCCAGATTTGTATCTTTCTGATTCCTCATCGTTTTCGCCAAAATCAATTTCTTCATCCTCTTCATTGTTATAACGATTGATAGTAGATCTTCTTTTATACGTATTTAATGTACTTGTACTAGCCACTGCTTCTTTTGTAGATNATTCTCCCATCAGCCATTCATTACTATCATCGATATCAGCCAAAGAAATAGGATCAATCGTATCACGCATATCATAACGGCGCCTCAAAGCCCTATTATACTTGATGTAAACCAAATCATTCAATTTTTTTTGCTCCAATCTATTTCTTCTTTTGGAATGAAGCTGCACATATTTGATACAAATTAATGTTAGCTTTAAAATAATAAATTTAATTAATATTTCATTAAAGACTAATACTTAGTACTCACATGTTCAAACACACTCCAATTTCGTTCACAAGCAGATGAGCTACAAGTAAGGCTAAGAACTTTCACCGCGAACACTTGCAATTCGGGTGTCGAACACCCATAAGCCAACCACCATTCCGCTAGTAATTTTGAAACAAAATAAAAAATTGAACATTAAAACTATTACATATCAATTATCATATAATAAAAATAAAATATTGATTATGGAATACGGATTACCTGGTGATTTTTTGTTTCTTTGTCTGACTGCCATGGGCATCCCAAAAAGTCCTTCTGCCCTTTTGTACATTGGCAATTGGTCCATGATCTTATCCTGTAACTCCTCGGTTTCACACATCCTAGCGATACATTTATACAAACCCGTCACAACTTCATTATCATTTTCTATTTTAGAATTCGAGTAGAAGAACTCCGGGTTTAAGAAATGCCCAGCAGCATGTAAGGGTCGATGAAGTTGTATCGTCCACCTATGATCAATTATAGCAAAAATATCTTTATATCTATCCTCTTTGTTATCAAATGAGGCAGCAATAGCTTCTTTAGCCCGATCCATTGCCTCATAAATATAGCCCATTGGAGGTTTTTTTTCCCCATCAACCAATCGAAGAACTTTAACCACAGGACCACCCACTTTAACAACATAAACAATCATATTCCAAAACGAAGGCATTAGTATAACCTCTGCTGCCCGCTTACCTGGTGCCTCCTTTGCAAATCTACTAGTAGTCCATTTCTCAGATGTAAACATTTTTCTCAAACTCGCATTGTGATTTTGAAACCGCTTTAAAGTCAAAAAAGCGGTTGCAAAACGAGTTTTTCCAGCTCTGACCATATCTTTCTGCCTCTTGAATTCTCTCATCATGTTTAAAACTTGGGGCCTGTTATATATATATCCATTAACCATCATTGCTCTTTCATATACCTTCTTCAAGTGAGGAAGTTTAAAAAAATCTTCAAGCATCAAATCTAAACAATGAGCAGCGCATGGAGACCAATATAAGTGAGGATATTGTGCTTCCAAATGGCGTCCTGTTCATTAAAATTTAAATGCAATATACAAATTAAACATTAGAAGTTACAACTTTACTTTAAATAATATAATAATTTATATAAAGTGATATAACTAATATAAAAATTTAAAGGTTAAAACCATACCAGCTAAAACATTTGCGCTTGCACCATCAGTAACAATTTGAACCACATTCTTGGCCCCAATTTGTTGCACATATTTGTTGAACAAATCAAACAATTTCGCACCCGTGTGAGAATAGCTCGAGCCATCAACTGATTCTATAAACACAGTCCCTCTAGGACCATTTACCAAAAAACTAATCAATGTCCTATTTTTTCTATCAGTCCATCCATCTGCCATCAAATTGCATCCATATTTAACATGGTCATCTGTGTATTCTTTCAATATCAATTTTGTATGTTCTAACTCCCTTTTTAAGCATGTAACTCTAACTTCATGATAAGTAGGGGGCTTCATTCCACAACCAAATTGACCAACGGCTTCAATAAATGGTTTAAAACTATCGTAATTCACGGCGTTAAAAGGAATACCTGCATCATACATCCATCTAGCGAACTTTTGCACAGCATTCTCTCTCAATTTCTTCTTATTTTCATCATACAACTTCGCTATCTTTGCATCTTTTTTTTTTCCTTGCGTTACAGTCTCATCAACATCTTGTCGGAAGTATAAATCTATTGGACCAGCTTGTTTTAGTTTCTTCCCAGGAACATCAGGTGCAAGATTAGAACGCTGACCAAATGAAACTGATTTAGGTCGTTTCCCTTTTGCCTGTACATCTTCTTCAACTTCCAAATCCAAATATTCTTGTTGTTCTGCAACTTCATCAAAGTGAGGGATCGCATCCATTTGATTTTTCAGTTCTTTTTTTTTCGAAATATAAGAACTAATTTCTTCTTTCACGTGCTCTGGACATTTTGAGCAAGTTTTCGTATTCCTATTGCCTCCGACAAGATGTTGTTTATGTCGATAAATCCCACCATTAGTTGTTTTCCCACAAAAATTGCACTTCACTTTATTGGTATTTTTTGGGTCTTATAGTGTTGCATAATTCCATGCTGGATCTTTTCGAAGGGCTTGTGATTCAGAATTTGACATTTTTATCTGTAAAAACAAGTTTTAATCTAGAATTCTGCAGTAAGTTGCTGAGCTTGAAATACAAAATTAAATATATAAATACAAAGTATAAAATATAAAGACAAGAATTCTTTTCCTAATCACAGCAATAGTAAGACATCAAGCACCTCACAGGAAATTACATGAGTGATATTATTTTCCTAATCACAGCAACAGCAAAGACAAGAATTCTTTTCCACAATTTTCTTTTCCACAATTTTCTGCAATTGCAGCGAACCACAATTTTCAGCGAACATTTCTTTGTTAAGATGACATCACATGAGTGGTGTTATTTTTACAACCATTTTATTCATAATAGCGTAAAATAGCCCAAGTTTTAACATAAGTAATGGAGATAATATGTGATGCAGTATGCACGTTTTTGAAGGTTTGGACTTTGGTGCATAACATGAATACATGATTACCACTGTTTAATCAGAAACCTTCCATTACTAAAAGACAGGGGAATATGAAAATGAAACAGGGGTGATGTGAATTGTGATTGATTATAAATGATTTATCAAATAATAATAATAGTTAAAAGTTCAAACAAGTCATCTACTTGAAGCAAAAAATATTGAGATGGAAGCAGAATCAAGAACAACTAATAACGAGCAAGAGATAGGGGGAAAGGAAGAGAGAGAGCATACCTGAAGTAGCAAACTAGCACAGACAGATGAAGCGCACTAGAACAGAGAGAGACGAACAAAAACCGAGAGTTTGAGAGTCTGAGACGTAGAGGCCGCAGCGCATACACAGAAAATATTTCACAGACCGGCACATGCAGATTGTAGGGCTTTTTAAAACATTAAACAGGGCCTTTGTTTGTTATTTGGGCTTTTAATTTTATTGGGCTTGACTCTTGAGTTATATATACTGAATCGATTCATATTATACACAAGCGCACAAGCGCGCGCCTTTCTGGACGAGCGCGCCTGGGCCGAGGCGCAGCCAGGCGCTCGCCTTTCATAACCATGGTCACTTGCTAGCCTCCTCATCGCTATGTTGTCCAACGTGTGTTAGCAGCACCACCCCTGAGGAAGTGGGGCAGTTTGACCTGCTGTTCCACTGGTCTCTTTTGTGGGGTCTCTGATGCTGGCCACTGCATATCACCATAGTGGTACCTCTGGTTTTGTTGCCGACTCAATCCAGTTGTTCATCAAACCTAAAATACAGTTTCAGAGGCATTGTATATTTACCCCGATTGTTTCACATATCAGGTTTCCAGCAACCCCAATCTCAATGTATGAGATGGAGCATGTAAACATTCCTTTTTTAAATATTTCAGCTGTGCTTTATGCACACTTGCAGTTCTTGTGCTTGGCATGAAAAAGATTTATCTCTATGTTGGTGATTTCTGGAATGGCTGTTTCACTGACCCCTAAAGTTTCTTGTAGATTCATTGTATTCCTCATAGGCACTTTTTCCTTTTTATGTTGTTTTCTATGGTTTGATATTCTGTACACTTGTAGGAGCTACCCTTCATTTTTTCTCGTTGACAAAATATAGGTTGGTGTGAGGTTTTTCTTGTTGCGTGACAGCCTAGTTTAGTTTTTTTTTTAAATCTGCTTATGTGTAATCGATGTTTTCTTAAATTTAGGGCAAGTCCTAAATCTAATTATGTCTTACTAATTTTTTTTAGTTGAAGCTTCTTTTTTGGTCCTTAAGAGATACAGTGGACTTAACAGTCTCTGATGCTCTCTTATTCGGTATTTGTTGCAGACAACCATAATGTGTTGACCATCGCTAGTTTGTGGGCACCTGTTGTGGCTGTGAGTATCTTTATCACATGTGCAATTTTTACAGATAGGTGATTTGATTACTTTGTGAAGGAATTCCTTGCAACATACATGTGACAGCTCAATTAATGAGAAACATATACCTGTCCCACTTATATATTTTTTTGATAGGAAACATATATTTTATTTAATCAAAATAGACCATTACAATACTTAGCGGATGAGTTTTCCGCGAAATAATAGAAAATACAACAATTAGGTCAATACGTGACGAACTTCCAATCCCTAACCACATCTGAGATAGATAGATGACCCAATTCTTTGATATTTCTTGTTGAATGCGCCACCCTGAATTTCAGCACTTACCAAATTTTGTCTACTGAGTGAGACGAGTCGTTGAAAATTCTGTTATTTCTCTCGAGCCATAACGTCCAGAACGTGTAATGAACGACCATATACCAGAAAGTCGTCACTGTAGCCCCCTTATGAAAGCCGGGATCTATGATGAACATATCTTTGGCCGTCCTCGGAAAAATCCAAAAGAATCTCAGCTCTTGCATCACTTTAATCCAAACGCTTCTTGAAAACGAACAATGTACCAATAGATGATCATGATCCTCTTCGTGGTCTTGACATAAGCAGCACCACTGTGGCCGTAAAGCACATGATGGCCATCTTCTTTGCACTGAGTCAGAGGTCTGCAGCTTGCCCAGAGCGACAATCCACGAGAAAATTTGAATCTTTTGCGGGATAGGAACTTTCCAAATATGTTTATATGGGTAGAAGACAGGAAAGTTTTGGAAAGGAAAAAATGACTCGTAAAAGGAGCGGACAGAGAACAAACCCGTAGAATCCCCCAACCATACCCTACTATCCTCCGCACCCAACTCTATTCTAACCGAATGAAGGACTCCCATTAAATCCCCAAACTCCCTCAGCTCTATCTCATTAAGATCTCTCCTAAAGCGCACGTCCCAACGATAATCACGACTTCCTCCTAAATCAAAAACCTCAATAAAATTTCGAATTGGTTTATTGATGACGGTGCAAATCCTAAACAAAGAAGGAAAGCGAACTTTGAAAGAAAGACCCCCTCCCCCCAAAACCTAATGTAATTCCCCCCTCTCAAAACCAACCCACTCAACTGTTGAATTGCCGGGAACGATCGAGAAATAAATTTCCAAGGGCTTCTGAAAGTCGCATTTCTGGCCAATCCCAAGTCCCATCCATTCTCTTGAAGTCCATAAATGCTCTTAATGATGTTCTTCCACAACTGCTCCTTTTCCTCTGTCCCTCGCCACCATCATTTCCTTAGTAATGCTTTGTTTCTCAAACCAATATTCCCCAATCCTAGCCCTCCCCTATCCTTTGGTCTGCATAGTCGGTCCCATCCAACAACGTGACAACTCTTATCCCCGTCCGCTCCCTCCCACAAGAAGTCTCGCATCATTTTTTCCATAATTTTTGTTACTTTAACTGGGGCACCCGAAACAGGGACATGTAATATGAAGGCATTGCACTTAACACAGATTTGATCAGTGTCAACCGACCACCTCTGGATAAGAACAATTTCTTCCAGCTTGAGAGTTTTTGTCATTTTTGTAAGGACTGGTTCCCAAAACTCAAGGGTCATAGGTTTCCCTCCCAATGGTAGCCCCAGATACTTAATCGGCCAGACTTCTTTTTTGCACCCAATTGCTTGTGCCAAGCAAACCACTTCTTCCTCGCAACAAATCCCCAACACCACACTTTTTTGAAGTTGATCTTTAATCCCGATTTCAGCCCAAATAACTTGATTATTTCCACTAATTTCCTCACATGTCCTTCCGTTTGTACTAAAAACAAAGTATCATCAGCCAATTGAATATGCGAGATTTCCAAATTACTCTTACCAACCATCAGTCCTCGTACCTCATTCAACGCCTTAGCCCTATCAACCAACCTCCCCAAAGCGTCAATGACCAGGTTAAAAAGAAAGGGGGACAAAGGATCGCCTTGTCGAAGTCCTTGTTCCCCTTTAAATTTCCCCCTCGGTTTTCCGTTAATGAAAATCGAAAACGAGATGTTAGACACACACCCTCTTATCCACCTTCGCCATCTTTCTCCGAATCCTTTTTTTCCAAGCACAAAATCAAGAAATCTCCAATCGACGTTGTCATACGCCTTTTCCAAATCCACCTTAAGCACCCACCCTTTTTTTTCTTCTTACGGTATTCTTCAACCACTTCGTTAGCAACAAGGCAGCAATCCAATATTTGTCTTCATTTGATAAAAGCACATTGATTTTCTGCGATTGTAAGGCTCAAAACTCTTTTAATTCTGTAAGTCAACACTTTGGCAATTATCTTGTACAAACTCGTTGTAAGGCTTCTTGGTCTAAAGTCATTGATCTTAATAGCATCTTGTTTCTTGGGAATGAGGCAAATGTAAGTTTCATTTGTGATGCCGTTCACCACTCCCCCTTCATAAAATTCAGCAAATACCTTCATCAAGTCCTCTTTAACCGTATCTCAATTGTTTTGGAAAAATGCCATTGTGAATCCGTCCGGACCCGGGGCTTTCGATCCTTCACTTTCAAACACTGCTTTTTTGATCTCCTCCTCGGTAAAGAAAATTTCCAGCTCGTCACTTGCACTTGTATCCAAAGGGCACCACTCCAGCCCATCAAATCCTCCCCCTTCCTCCTCTGATCTCCTATATAGATGCTTATAAAATTCTACAATGTTATCCTCAATCTGTTTCTCTTCTGTAACCAAAGTCCCATCCTCCAACTCCATCTTATCTATAATTGATTTATTTCTTCTGTTGGTCAACAATGAGTGAGAATTTAGAGTTTTGATCACCTTCCCTCAACCACCTCACTTTCGCTTTTTGACTTTCCAATTGAAACTTTTTAAAAGCCAAATTTTCCAGCTCACATTTCGCCTCTCTTCTTTCTGAATTTAAAATTTCAGTCCAACCTCCTTCGGCTTCTACCTCATCCAAAATCTTAACCCTATACGTCAACTCCCCTAATCTAGACACCCACATTGCCAAAAACTTCTTTGTTCCAGCTTGAGATATCGATTTTCAATTTTTTTAGTTTTTTCATAAACTTGTACCCCTCCCACCCTTGCTCCTCCCCATCATTCCACCAATTTTGGACCAAATCTTTAAAATTATGATGCGTCAACCAGACGTTCTCGAATTTGAAAGAGGCAGGTCTCTTTTCGCCTTTGTGGTGTCAAGTAACAGTGGGTAGTGATCCGATGTAGTTCTAGGTAACACATTTTGTCTGAAGTGAGGAAATATGTCCCTCCATCCATTCGAAATGAGGTATCTGTCTAATCGGCAACATATAGGATCATCCCTGAAATTAGACCACGTGTACTTAGCATTCAAGAGTGGGGGATCATAAAGTCCCAATTCTCCTATCAACATATCAAAACATAACATGCTCGTAGTGTTTGAAACGCTGTTCATCTTTTTTCCCGTGTTTCTGACCACATTAAAATCGCCTCCCAAGCACCATTTATCCCCTCATATAGAACTCAATCCTGCCAATTCATCCCAAAATCTCTCCCTCTTTCTCAGCTTGACAGGTCCATAAATTGCTGTGAACCACCACATGTTGTCATCATTGGCTTTTATTTCAATTGACACCGAGAATTCTCCTATCAAATTATTACTGACCACCACCACTCTCGGATCCCACATCACAAGTATAACTCCCGATCGCCCATCCGACGATAAACAGGCCCAATCGACAAATCTAGATTTCCACATACTAGTCACAAACCATCTGTCAACCTGTTCTTTTTTAGTTTCCTGAAGTACCACGTTATCTGGATTTTCCTTACGTATCACCCTTCGTACCAATTCTCTTTTCCTCGTAATCCCTCCGCCACTGATATTCCATGAGAAGATTTTCATAACAAAATTCCTGGACCCTTAGAGGACGAACCTCTCTCATAATTGATACCACACTTCAATCTGTTCAGCTCTCTCTTCAACGTACTGGTTGGAACCTTCCCCTCCACCCCACCTAAACCATCTTCACCATCTACAATAATCTCCGATGCAACCCTCCCTGTCCTCTCCGCTTGTAGACCCTCGGAATGTTCTTTCCCGTAACCCGACAATTCAACTACCCTCTCACCCCCTCCTCCTAAAAGTCCACTAGACAACCCCAATGCATTGAATGACACAGGAAAGTATGAATGAAGGTTGAAAGAATGGTTTAGAATTGAGGAATGAAAATTGGTTAGTACCTGTTCCACAGCAGATGTCGCATTCTCATGTAGATGTAACTCGGCATGTGATACATTCCCCTTTGGTGAAGAGAACATCTCCTGCATGATCTCTACTTCTTCTACACCTTTGTTCGATTCTGCTGTCTTCATTGTGCCATGGCTATCCATATATGAGAATTCAAAGTCAATATCATTTTTGAGCAAATCATCTTCTGAGTCGTGAAGCTCCATTACTGCTCTGCTATCTAAATCATTAATCCCGCCATGCTCGTTTTCTTCACTGTTGCCGAAGTAATTGGTCATATCTTCATCATCATCAACCGCCTTTCCTTTTCGACACTGGATTTTCCATTTTTCCGGCAATAAACGTTCCCATAAGTTTTTACTGGATGATTGTTGGTTCATGTACCCCCGCATGACTGCTTCTCCTCCTCCTCTCCTCTGTCAGAAAATGATTGGACATGCGATTGTTTGAATTTCGAGACTTCTTTCGGAACCACTCTCCTCAAAATTTTGTACACTTTGCCTCCATATGTTTTTGAACCTGTTCCCTTATTGCACTCTGGAATGCGTTGTTTTTCCTTCAAATATGTCGGCACCTGAGACTCTTCCATATTCACCCCGCTGTCCTCATAAGCCTCCCGTGTGTTCCTTGCGTCGATGATCTTCGGTGGTCCACATGTTTCTTTCATTTCTTCTTTTCCTTTGATAGTAGATGTTGTTTTCTCCGCTACTACTCTCTGTTCTTTTTCAATGTTTTTGTTACCCCATCCCGCTAAAGTCCTCTTTCCATTCACCAGAACTTGTGCATAAGTTTGGCGTTGGTATTGGTCGTATGCCTTTGGATCAAAAGAAACTACCTTGATGCTTATATCTATAATCCCCCCTTCCAATGGAATACGCATTGTACTCCGAATAAATCCTCCTTCAAGGCCTTTAACCTTGATATTGGCTGCTTCCAGGTTACGATAGAACATGGTATCATTACTGATGGCCAACAATCCCCCACACTGTTCCCCAATGATCGTGAAAGTGTCGTGTGACCAAAGGTTCCAAGGTATCCCTAAAATTTGTAGCCAGCTGTTGCAGCATTTTTGCATCCTATCTTGCGTATTCATATCCTGTCTCCACTTCTCAAATTCCAAGGTTACCCCCTTCTCAAAAAATCCTCTTTTCAGCTTAATGTAATAAGCCAAATCTTCCGAGGTTGATGGCCACCACACTGCCTTGTTAGCTTGAAAGGGAAATACCTCAACCGGTTTGTTGGTAGACTTCCGAAGAATATCTTGAATAAGTTTCCAAGTGATGTTTACCCTTCCTTTAGTAATCACAACAGCTTCCTGCCACTTCCTCTTCAATGTTTGATTTCCGAAATCCTTCGTAGCTGACTGCTCCTTGTGTCTAGAACTCCTCTTCATATCCTTGACATCTGGTTGAACATGTTGATTCCTAGGCGGGGCGAAACCACGATGTAGCGTAACTTGATTGTTCTTCCCCTGATATCTTCCCGACAATAGCATCCTCAATGATGACGATATACTCTTCCATCCCCCTGATCTAAATCCACTGGGCACTATTGTAGCTTGTTTTCTTCCGTTATTACTAAATTTTGTCACTTCAATGAAACTGCCTCGTTTATTATCAATTTTCTGCATGGTGAAGACCGCATTCCGTCCCCTGTATCTATGGAACTCCGAATCTGGAGAAGGGTTATAGACAAAATCATCGAGTCTCAGGCTTACCCATCGCGCTTCGTCACGTTCAAAATCCAACATGTAGCTCAACTTCCCAGTTCGTTCTTCCCGCCAGACGGAGCCGCCACCATTTCCCAACCGTAACTTGAAGATATTGTGTTCAATGCGTATAACTTCATCGCAACCCGTTTGCCCATAACCTGGTTCCTCCCTCCAAGTCGACATGTCACTGTCTGCTAACGGAAAAGACCAATCGGCCTGCTGTCAAGGTTGTGGCCGAGAGAAGCGAGAACAATCCAACTAATCGGCGAGAAAAAAGAAAAAATAAAAGCCGTCGACGGCCGTCGGCCGGCGCCGGTGCCTGTGCGAAAAGGCAATCAACGAAACTCAGAAGAAGGAGGAACCGATCGCACAGGGAGTGGCCAAGATGTTTGAAAGCCAAACGAGAGGGAGAGCATTTCAAATTTTTCTCTCTCTAGGGCTTTTTTAAATTGACACCCTAAACTAAGAAGTACCTGTCCCACTTATATTATAAACTCTTATTGCTTGGCATCTAATGTGGAGATTGCAATATGTGTTGAGCGTATGTGAATGTGAACTTTATTATTCATTGCTGTATACAGATCTGAGTAAAAGAGACTAGAACTCATATTGCGTGAGAAATAACCAATATTTAGGACTTATTCTATTCAGTTTTAACGTCGAGATAAAAATTTTCTTTTCAGGGAACATCTTTTGAGAAGATTTGATTGGCATCCCCTTTTTAGAATATTGTTTATTCAATGAAACCACACTATTCATGCTTGAAATCGTCTTGTCACGAAAACCATCTATTTTATGATACTTTTTTCAACAAGCATAGCAAAATCACTGCACAATATCATTAATCATCTATAAAATAACTTTTTTTTAAAAAAAATTTGGAACATTATTGCAAACTGAACAAGTATTTCAAACCAAACAGTTTTGAACCAAAGTTGCCACTTAAATAGTTATAGGATGCATTTATATTATGAATAGTTCTGATGCAATATTGTAACTGAGAAAATAGTTTTAGAAATAACGAAAAAGGAAACTAATAATAAGAAAGGAAAACTTGTTAAATGTGCATCCATTCATCTCGAAGAAAACTTGTCCTCGAGTTTTATTGGTGCAAAGAGAACTCTTGTGGAGAGTACTCAAAGATATCAGAGATGTTGTTAGTCTTGGGTTTTCACTCTTGTGGAGAGTACTCAAAGATATCAGAGATGTTGTAAGTCTTGGGTTTTAATTTCAACTGAACTATCAATTTTGTAATTATTAGTACCAATCATCTTGAGAATTCCGGAAGGACTAATTTTCTCGTCCTAGAGCTTTCTTCAAGTGCCATCTGGAAATTTGTTCTTTCACAAATGTACCGTCACCAAATCTACCATGTTTAAAATCTTCTCATGCCTATGCCTATCTGCTGCTCACTTCTACCAATAATTAGCCTCAAGATTATTCATCACTCTGTTATGAATCCACTGAATCATAAGAGGAGGAAGACAAATCAATTCCGTAGTTCACCTGAGCATTAGCGTAGATACCTTAGAAAGTATCGATTTGGTAGAACTATTTGGCAGACTATTGAACTCGTAGAAAGATTGCATCCCATTAATTCGGTTTGTCATCACAATCAGCCTGAAAACATGGTGCCAAGCGTACGACTAGCTACAATCACCATTACATGGTGCATTATCCCTGACGGAAGCCCCAGCAGTGAAGTGCGCTGAAATTTCCCCTTTTGTCAACTCTGGGTAAATACTGTTTAGTCTGAAAAATGAATTCTTAATTTTTCTGTTACTTTGGTTGAACGGTGCTGCAAATATTTCCTTGTGTTCTTACTTCCTTAGCCTTTGATCTTTATTTTTTCCATTCAACATAAATCTTTCATCATCAGTTGCAAATCAAATTCCTGTGATTTGCACGTGCATGGTCCTAAGCCTTTCTCATAAATTTGATGACCTTTTGGGTTTTTTTATGATAGTGATGATCACTTGTTGAATTTCTTGTTTCGGTGATCAGTCTATCTTCCATGACCATTGAATATGCAGATTTATCTCATGGATATTCACATCTGGTATACTCTACTGTCTGCAATTTATGGGGCTGTGATGGGTGCAAGGGCTCGGTTAGGGGAGGTACAATTTTGATTATGTGCCAGCTCTGGCGGGTTTATAGTTGTTTACTGAGAGTTCCATATGCAGATTCGTTCAGTTGAAATGGTGCACAAGCGATTTGAAAGTTTTCCAGAAGCATTTGTGAGGAATATGGTATCTCCGCAAATCAAAAGGTGAAATTTAAAATCACATCTGTAATTGAAAATGCTAAACTGGGTAATATTTTGTTTACAACTTTTTGATGCCGAAAAATCATGTTTTGCAGGATTCCTTTTGAGGGACAAGCATCACAGGTTAGATTCTTTTCTTGGTCTTTTTTCCCGAACTTAATGCATTATTTGTTTGCATTGGATCCAGTTTCAATGACGATGGCTGATTTTGTTTTTCTTGCCAGGCTGATTTTGTTTTTCTTGTCTGGCTTTAAGTATTCCCTCTGTCTAGAATTCAATCCAGAAGATGTGAAGTACCAAATTTGGCCA
The DNA here is from genome assembly GCF_012295235.1 of Primulina huaijiensis. Taxonomy (NCBI): domain Eukaryota; kingdom Viridiplantae; phylum Streptophyta; class Magnoliopsida; order Lamiales; family Gesneriaceae; genus Primulina; species Primulina huaijiensis. The sequence continues at coordinate 4,203,568 of NC_133310.1, read as the reverse complement.
TTTACAATTGTTGACTTGATAGTGTCTTCTTTCTCCACAAATTTCTGCATTTGATAGCTGTTCTGAAAAGTTCCTATGTAGTAGCTCTATAACAATACTTTTTTTGTTTCATTGCTCTATTGGTTGAGAGTAATAGTTGTTCCTTTGTCGCATTAGTTTTCCTATTATTGGAATTTGAGTAACTGATATAGTTGTATAATAAACTTGAACTTCAAGCATCTTTAATAAAGTAAAGTGTGTTCCTATTACTCAAATAGGCAATTAGTTTTCCTGATATAGTTAATAAAGTAACTGATGTAGTTGTAGGGGTATCAGTGGATATAGTTTTCCTATTATTGGAATTTGAGTAACTGATATAGTTTTCCTACCCCTCAAATAAAGTTAATAAAGTAACTGATATAGTTTTCCTATTATTGGAATTTGAGTAACTGATATAATTTGTGCATGTGAGTTATTGCATCAGTAATTTTTTTTATTTTATAAGAAACGATATTTTATTAATAATAATATGAGAAAAAGTATATCAGTGGACTAGTGGTCCACTCTCATCATGAAGCACACAATATCAATACTATCTTAATGATACAGATAATCCCACAATATCAATACTATTTTAATGATACACATAATCCCTATCTCCCAATAAATCTAATATCGACACATTCTTGAAGTCTTCGTGAGTGCCGATCCACATTGCAATTCTGATCATAATTTTTTCCCAACTTATTTTTGTTGTTTCTTCATTGTCATAAAATTTTTTTCGATTTCTTTCCAACCATACCATTCAGCATATACAATGAACGACAACTTGCCAAAAAATTCTTCCCTTGTACTAGTTAACTGTCCGAAATTCATAGAAAATAGTTCCTTTGTTGACTTAGGTATAACCCAAACCAACCAAAGCTCTTGCAAAGCTCTAGCCCATAATGAGATCGTGAATGGACAATGGATGAGCAAATGATCTTGAGTCTCTGTTTCATTTCCACACAGCACACACCAGTTTGGACACAAAGCAATTGCAGGCCATCTTTTTTGAATCATCTCAGAGGTCAGTAGCTTGCCCTGAGTTGCCATCCAAGAAAACAACTGAATTTTTTTTGGAAAGGTTTTTTGGAATGGACGCTTTCCAAGTAAAATGGAAAAGAGGAAAAACTGGAAAACGAGCAAGTGGGAAAAACGACTCGAACCCTCCACTCAAGAAAATCATCTACCCCTTCAACTAACCTAATCGACTCTAACACACCTAATAACTCGGACAACTGAGCAATCTCCTCATCTCTCACACCCCTTCTGAAATGAAGATCCCAGGATTGGGTAGACGTGACATACTCAAAACAGACAAAATGTAATATAGGCAGATTGTGAATTGTAGATAATTGAAATAATGCTGGAAAAAGATCTTTGAAAAGAAATTCCCCCCACCATCTATCCTCCCAAAATCTAGCCTTGTTTCCTCCTCTCACCTTAATTGAAACTCTCTGCTTAAAACTTCCATGGGCACCTGAAAGTGACGTTTCTTGCCAACCCCGCATCCCAGCCATTTTCTTGTAACCCATATTTGCTTACAATGATTTTCTTCTACAATGTCCCATCTTCTACAAAAAATGTCCACCACCACTTCCTAACATGACCTTATTTCTCAATAAAATATTCCCAACACACAATCCCCATTTTTCTTTCGGTTTGCACACATGAGCCCACGCGACCAAGTGACTATGTACATCTCCATTCGCTCCGTCCCATAAAAAGTTTCTTGAAATCTTCTCCATCTTTTCCGCAATACCTTTAGGTATCCTAAATAGAGACATATAATATATCGGAATCAAATTTAAAACCGATGATATCAATGTTAATCTTTCACATCTTGACAAGAAGGCTTTCTTCCAACTTACCAATTTTTTCGACATCCTAGCCACTACGGGATCCCAGAACGAGACTTGTAACGGATTTCCACCCAAAGGCACTCCCAAGTACTTAATAGGCCATGTCTCCTTACCACATCCCAATTGTTGTGCTAATATTTCTACTTCTCCTTGATCACGGTGTATACCCAACAAAGCACTCTTTTCCCAATTGATTTTTAATCCAAACATTTCACAAAACGACCTCACAACTTTCACCAAGAACCTAATATGATTGTCATTCCTCACAAAGAAAAGTGTATCGTCCGCAAACTGAATGTGAGATATCTCTATCTTGTCTCGACCCACCTCGATCACCCTTATGAGATACCTTTCCTTGGCTTTGTCAATCAATATTCCCAGCACATCCACTACCAAATTGAACAGAAAAGGAGACAATGAGTCTCCTTGTCTAAGGCCTTTATACGCCCTAAATTTTCCTCTCGGCCTCCCATTAATCATTACAGAAAATGAGACATTCGACACACATCCTTTGATCCAATTTCTCCATCTTCTTCCAAACCCCTTTTTCATCAAAACAAAATCCAGAAAATCCCAGTTCACATTGTCGTAAACCTTTTCGAAATCCACCTTCAAAACCCAACCTCTCTTTTTCTTTCTCCTTCCCTCTTCGAGCAGTTCGTTCGCTATAAGACCATGGTCTAGGATTTGTCTACCCTTAACAAAAGTATTCTGATATTCGGATATAGTATCTGCTATCACAGTCTTAATCCTTGCTGTTAATTCTTTTTTTTTTTGATATGAAACATATATTTAATTTAATGAAAAGAGACCATTACAATAATAAGCGGATGAGTTTTCCGCGAAATAAAAGAAAATACAACAATTAAGTCAATACGTGACAAACTTCCAATCCCTAACCACATCTGAGATAGGTAGATGTCCCAATTCTTTGATATTTTTTGTTGAATGCGCCACCCTGGATCGCAGCACTTCCCAAACTTTGTCTACCGATTCAGACGAGTCGTTGAAGATTCGTTTATTTCTCTTGAGCCATAACGTCCAAAACGTGAGATGAACGACCATATACCAGAAAGTCTTCACTTTAGCTCCCTTATGAAAGCACAGATCTATGATGAACATATCTTTGGCTCTCCTTGGAAAAACCCAAAATAAACTCAGCTCTTGCATTACCTTGATCCAAACGCTTCGTGCAAACGAACAATGTAGCAATAGATGATCCTGATCCTCTTCGTGGTTTTGACATAAGCAGCACCACTGTGGCTGTAAGTCACATGATGGCCATCTTCTTTGCACTAAATCAGAAGTCTGCAACTTGCCCAGAGCGACAGTACACGAGAAAATTTGAATCTTTTGCGGGATAGGCACTTTCCAGATATGTTTAAATGGGCAGAAGACAGGAAATTTATGGAGAGGAAAAAAAGACTCGTAAAAAGAGCGAACAGAGAAAAAACCCGAAGAATCCCCCAACCACACCTTACTGTCCTCCGCACTCAACTCAATTCTGACCGAAGGAAGTACTCCCAATAAATCACCAAACTCCCTGAGTTCTATCTCATTAAGATGTCTCCTAAAACGCACGTCCCAACGATAATTACGACTTTCTCCAACATCAATAGTCTCCAAAAAATTTTGAATTGGTTTATTGATGACGGTGCAAATCCTAAACAAAGAAGGAAAGCGTACGTTGAAAGAAAGACCCCCTCCCCCCAAACATCCTCCCAAAACCTAATGTAATTACCCCCTATCAGAACCAACCCACTTAACTGTTGAATTGCCGGGAAAAAACGGGAAATAAATTTCCAAGGGCTTCTGAAAGTCGCGTTTCTGGCCAATCCCAAGTCCCATCCAGTCTCTTGAAGACCATAAATGCTCTTAACTACGTTCTTCCACAACTGCTCCTTTTCCTCTGTCCCTCGCCACCACCATTTCCCTAGTAATGCTTTATTTCTCAATCCAATATTCCCCAATCCTAGCCCTCCCCTATCCTTTGGTCTGCATATTTGGTTCCATCCAACGACGTGACAACTCTTATCCCCGTCCGCTCCATCCCACAAGAAATCTCGCATCAGTTTTTCCATAATTTTTGCAACTTTTGCTGGCACCCGAAACAGGGACATGTAATAAGAAGGCAATGCGCTTAACACAGATTTGATTAGTGTCAACCGACCACCTCTGGATAAGAACGATTTCTTCTAGTTTGAGAGTTTTTTCGTCATTTTTGTAAGGACAGGTTCCCAGAACTCTAGGGTCATAGGTTTCCCTCCCAAAGGTAGCCCAAGATACTTAATCGGCCAGTCATCTTTTTTGCACCCAATCTCTTGGGCCAAGCAACCCACTTCGTCTTCCTCGCAACTAATCCCCAACACCACACTTTTTTGAAATTTGATCTTTAATCCCGATTTCCGCCCAAATGATTTGATTATTTCCACTAATTTTCTCACATGTCCTTCCGTTTGTACTAAAAACAATGTATCATCAGCAAATTGAATATGAGAGATTTCCAAATTACCCCTACCAACCACCAATCCTCTTATCTCATTCAACGCCTTAGCCCTGTCAACCAACCTACCCAAAGCGTCAACGACCAAATTAAAAAGAAAAGGTGACAACGGGTCTCCTTGTCGAAGTCCTCGTTCCCCTTTAAATTTCCCCCTCGGTTTTCCGTTAATAAAAATTGAAAACGAAACGTTAGACACACACCCTCTTATCCACCTTCTCCATCTTTCTCCAAATTCTTTTTTTCCAAGCACAAAATCAAGAAATCTCCAATCAACGTTATCATACGTCTTTTCCAAATCCACCTTAAGCACCCACCCTTTTTTTTTCTTCTTCCGATATTCTTCAACCACTTCATTAGCGACAAGACAACAATCCAATATCTGTCTTCCTTTGATAAAAGCACTTTGATTTTCTGCGATTGTAAGGCTCAAGACTCTTTTAATTCTGTAAGTCAACACTTTGACAATTTTCTTATACAGACTCGTTGTGAGGCTTATTGGTCTAAACTCATTAATCTTAATAGCATCTTGTTTCTTGGGAATGAGGCAAATGTAAGTTTCATTTGTGATGCCGTTCACCACTCCCCCTTCATAAAATTCAGCAAATACCTTCATTAAATCCTCTTTAACCGTATCCCAATTCTTCTGGAAGAATGCCATTGTAAATCCATCTGGACCCGGAGCTTTTGATCCTTCACTATCAAACACTGCTTTTTTGATTTCCTCCTCTGTAAAAAAAATTTCCAGCTCATCTCTTGCACTTGTATCCAAAGGGCACCACTCTATCAAATCCTCCCTCTTCCCCCTCTGATCGCCTATATAGATGCTTATAAAATTTTACAATGTTATCCTCAATCTGTTTCTCTTCTGTAACCAAATTCCCATCCTCCAACTCTGTCTTATCTATAATTGATTTATTTCTTCTGTTGGTCAACAATGAGTGAAAAAACTTAGACAAACTTGTTGTGAGGCTTATTGGTCTGAAATCCGTAACTTTGTTCGATTCAATTTTCTTTCGTATCAAACAAATATACGTTTCATTAGTTGTTCCATTTATGATTCCGCTGTGAAAGAACTCCTCAAAAACCTTCATTGGATCTTTCTTGACTATATCCCAACACTATTGAAAAAAGCCAAAGTAAATCCGTCAACCCCCGGACTCTTACAACTGTCACATTGAAAGACTGCGTGCTTGACCTCCTCTTCCGAAAATTGTTTTTCTAACTCTCGACTTAAACCTCCTTCAATGGGACACCACTCCACTCCTTCAATACCCCAACCCCTCGTGTTTGTCAAGCCGTACAACTCCTTAAAGAACTGAAGAATAATGGAAACAATTTCATCCTCATCAATCGTAATCGAACCATCATTTCATTCCATCCCATCAATGGTAGCCTTACTCTTCCGTTGGTTTAAAAGTGAATGGAAAAATTTTGTGTTTTGATCACAGATTTGATAGTTGATTTGATTCTTTTGACATAACAACTCTTCTAACAACAATTTCATTTGTTTTCATTCATTCGATGCATCTTCCGATCCCTGACCCTCACTTTCTAATTCGTCCAGTCTGCTGATTTTATTTGTTAACTTTGCTGATTTCATTTCCACTCTCCCATAAACCTCTTCGTTCCATCTTCTAATTTCACCCTTCATTGCCTTGAGTTTCCTCATAAATCTATATCCCTCCCAACCTTGAACCTCCTCGTTCCACCATGATTGAGCCAAATTTTTAAAGCTTGTATGCCTCAACCACACATTTTCGAATCTAAAAGGCGTCGGACCCCATTTACTTTTTCCAAATCAAAGACCACTGGGAAATGATCAGAGGTGATTCTTGGCAAGAGTGTTTGTCTATAAAATGGATAAATTTCAGTTCATCCCACCGTGAACAAGAATCTGTCTAATCTGCAACAGATGGGTGAAGCCCTTAAATTTGACCATGTGAACTTTCCATTCAGTAAGGGTGGATCGCACAACTCCAATTCTTGTAACAATGTATCAAAGCATAACATGCTCGAAGTCTGTGCTCGACTATTGAGTTTCTCTTGTAATGATATGACCACATTAAAATCTCCACCCAAACACCATCGATCTCCACAAAATACCCTCAGCCCGGCCAATTCATCCCAGAAATTATTTCTTAATCTTGGTTTACACGGACCGTAGACCGCTGTAAACCACCAATCATTGTGAGCATAATTTTGAATATGAATTGAAACTGAAAAATCCCCAATCTAGTTATCCTCAACTGAGATGACCCTTGGATTCCACATAATCAATATCCCCCCTGACCGACCAACTGCAGGTAAAATGACCCACTCCACAAACCTCGACTTCCAAAGACTTGGAATGAAGCACCAATCAACCACCTCTGTTTTAATTTCCTGCAACACTGCTAAGTTTGGTTTTTCTTTGGCAAGGACAACACGGATCAATCCCCTACGTGTAGCTGAACCACCTCCCCTAATATTCCATGAAACAACTTTCATCAATTCACTTCAGCCGCCCTTGTAAGCTTTCTGCTCCTACACTCATGACTCTCCACCAAACTTACCGTCTTCTTTGATATTCAGAAATTCCACCTTCTCTACACCCATCTTAGTTAAACGCTCATTATCGCCTATCCATTTATTTTCCTGCAGCCCCAGTCCCACACATTTCGTTCCTTCAACCAACCCAAATTGCGGCCCTATGGAGTTGTTTCCCGATATACCCAACTCTTTAACCAACGGTGTAATTCCCACCCCACCTATATTCTCTACCCCTCCCCTCCCCCAATCCCTCTGTCGAAGCTGACAAAGGAAGAGAATGGAAAGAAGATTGATCAAAGATAAGAAGGATTGGGTACAGTGCAAACCTTACTCGGAGATGCTTCAAAAAAGTCCCCCAAATCTTCGAGCTGCATGGATTGAACTGTCGACTTGTCTGAATTTTTTGAAATCTGGCTGTCATCTGCCATGGTTCTGAAACGCAACTTTTGCCACCTGAATATTGTAAATTGTCCTCTTTTTGTTGTCCTTTGATTTGTTTTTTGATCTCCATCTTCAAATATTAACCCTTCTGATTAAGAACGGCAATTTCTTCTTCATTTGTTAGTTGCTGCAAATTGGTGTCCTCCGAACCTATTTTTTGATTGACATTTGTAGGTGCTGCATTTGGATCGTTTCCTGTGAAACCTTTTGCTCTACCCCATCCCGCCAATACTCTAGCTCCATTAACCACCACTTGTGCATAAGATCTTTTTTCATAAACATCATACGCTGCTATGTTGATCAAATCCACTAAAATGCGAATAATCATAGGTCCTCTTTGAGTATGGATCTTCATATTTCTATTGATGAACCCACCTTCAAGTCCTACCACTTTGATTTTTGCTGCCGACAAATCTTTGAGTAAGATAGTGTCTTGACTGATGCTCAACAATACTCCACATTGCTCTCCAATATTTTTGAAAAGAACAGTGGACCATAAATCCCAAGGTATTCCCAATAAACGCACCCAACTATTGCAACATTCAAACACTTCTTCTTCACTGTTGATTTGTTGTCTCCATCTCTCAAATGACAATGTAACTTTATTTTCCAGAAAGCATTTATTCAATCTCAAATAAAATGATGCATCCTCTTCGTTGTTTGGCTACCATACTGCTTTGTTGGCTTGGAATGGAAATATTTCAATCTTTCTCTGGATTGCCTTCCCAAGAGTAATACGCACCAAATCCCACGATATGTTAACACATTCTCTTTTAATGATGAGAGCTTTACTCCAATCCTTAACCCTACATTCTGGTAATTGATCATACGTAGCAACTTCTGTAATCCTCGTATTACTGTAATTCGGCCTAAATTTTCCAATCTTTCGTGCTTGTACCATAGACTTTTTTCTTCACTGATGCGCGTTACATTATCTTTTTTTCTTATCATAAATTTGGACAGATTGTGTGCCATCCACTTCCAACCCCAGTCAAATCGCCGACTTGGTATAATGATGCGCTGTGTCTTTCCCTCCAGATAAGCTTAGATACCTCTAAATAGCTTCCTCGACCATTCACAATTTTCTGCATAGATACCGCTGATTCTCTTCCTCTCAATCTATTAAACTTGGAACATGATCGTGGTTTGTTAATGTGTTCCCACAATCTCGACAATAGCCAATATAAACTTTCGAAGTCCAGTTCCAACACATAGCTCGCATTTCTGGTCTTCTCGGTCACCAACACTGTATGGCCCCTCGTACCCCTGCTTAATAAAAACAGCTTTTGCTCAATTTTGATTTCGCAACTTGTTTTGAACTTGGTCCTTGGGCATTCCTCGATTCATCTCTCGTGTCGCAGCACTATTAACCTTCCTTTTATGGGACTTAGGCAAGATATTTAAGTGGAAATGGCTTCGGTTTTCGTTGATGGGCAGTAACGGTAGAAATCGGGGAAATGTAATTATGACCGGATATGGCGTTTGGATTTCAGTGTTTAATGGTGAAGGTGAGAGGTGTTCTCAGAAGATTCATAAAAGTAAAAGGGGCGAGGTTATGACCGGAGATGGCGATCGGAAATCAGGGTTTGTCGGGGTTGGCTGGTGAGGGTGTGCGGTGGTCGGAGATTAGCCAGCAGCGTTCGGCGCCGATCTCGGTGATGGGAGAGTGGTCGACGAAGAAGGAGAATCACTAGACACTGTGCAGGGGAAAGGGTTGGTCGCAGAACCGTAGGTAACGGGAGGGAGAGAGCATTTTTTAAAAAATTCTCTCTCTAGGGCTTAGACTGCGGAGGATTTTTTCAGTTACATATTGCATCGGTGTTACTACGGCATGAATGGTGACATGCTTATAACGTTTTTAGTTTTTTACATTGCATTTCCTTTTCTCGTATAAGATTTTCCTTTGTTGTTCTGTATGAGTCAAATTTTATGCTATTTATTTTTGACCGTTGATATCCAGGTTTCTCATGATAATGACAAGACCGATGCAGCTATATTTTCCCCATTCTGGAATGAAATTATTAAGAGCTTGCGTGAAGAAGATTACTTGAGTAACAGGTAAATGGTTACACGCACATTGTTATTATATTATTTGCTTCCTGTTATATCTTGCTGAACTTCTTTGCTGTTAAACCTTTGCTCCTTTGGTTCACTGTCGCATTATTTCAGGGAGATGGATTTACTTTCTATGCCGAGCAACACCGGAAGTCTGAAATTAGTTCAATGGCCACTTTTTCTCCTTAGTAGTAAGGTGATACCTTTTTCACATGGATTCTATCTCTTAATTGGCATCATTATGATAAGATTTTGGTTTTGTGTCGATATATCGAAGTCACACTGGAACAATAATTCTTTCAGATATTATTGGCAATTGATTTAGCTCTGGATTGCAAAGACACACAAGCGGATCTTTGGAACAGAGTGTGCAAGGATAAATACATGGCTTATGCTGTCCAAGAGTGTTATTTCAGTATTGAAAAAATTTTGCACTCCTTGGTTGATGGAGAGGGACGACTTTGGTAGGAGACATTTTTTCCTTGGTAAAATTTATTGTTCTCTTCTTTTTAACTATTCCCTGAAAGTATCGCTCCTTGCCAGGGTTGAAAGGATATTTCGTGAGATTAACAGCAGTATATCAGAAGGTTCTCTTGTCATAACTTTGTTTCTTCAAAAGCTTCCAGTGGTGCTTTCAAGGTTTACCGCGTTGACTGGGCTACTGGTAATTTTTTTTCCCTGTAGTAAAAAATGTTAATTATTTACTGAAGGGACTGAGATTCCGATTCCAAGGAATTGACGAGATTGCTTCGTCTCTCAGATGCGAACTGTTTTGGCATAGGACTAAGGTGGTGTATTTTATATGGACAGAGACTAAAAATTATTGTAGAAACCATCAAATTAAATGAAGATTGGGAAGAAAAAGAGAGGAATATCAGAACTGTTTTACACTATATTTCATCTACAAATGTTTTATTTCTTACTGTGGAAAAAATATTCTCATGAAATCTTGTTCGGTTTGTTCCAAAGAATTTCTATCATTACTTTATGTTTTGATCAACGACCTTTATCCACGCAATGTGGCGTAATGGAACATCCCTTTCTGATAATTTTCTGCTACAGTAAGCAAACTTCTTGAAAAGCTCAAGATCTGTCTTGTGATATTTCAGAACTTCTTTGACATACCCGCTTCTTAGGTTCATTATTTCCTTTTTTTCCCCTCTTCTTAGTTCTTTTGGCTCACCGAGTTCATTTTTATGTGACTTTGTCTCACATGTTCATTTCCAGTCATTGGGTGCATGTCTCCCTAACTTGGATCTATTGTTCAAGAACATTATCATGTTCTTAGATTCTCGTTCATTGCAACTTGGTGATTTGAAAGACAATGATATTTGTTATTAAGTAGATTATTATGTTGTTTTCCTCCTTTTCATTTCTATTTTACTAATTTGTTTTTTCAGATGCGCAATGAAACTCCTGAACTTGCAAAAGGTGCTGCCAAGGCAATGTATGATTTATATGACATTGTTACCCATGAGCTGCTGTCGCGTGATTTGAGGTGATTCCTTTTGTTGTCAATAAGTTTTTATGTAACATTTTTAATTCCCTTCATTTTCCCCAGGGAGCAGCTCGATACGTGGAATATATTATTGAGGGCTAGAAATGAGGGCCGTCTATTTTCTAGGATAGAATGGCCGAAGGATCCTGACATCGTAAGTTTTCAAAGTTCTTGTTGTACTTAGTGTTGACTTTAATAAAGTTAGGTTGCCTTTAATGGTCTTTCTCGGAAACAGAAGGAGCAGGTGAAAAGGTTGCACCTACTTCTGAGTGTGAAGGATTCTGCAGCTAATATACCCAAGAACCTTGAAGCACGAAGAAGGTTGGAGTTCTTTACAAATTCGTTATTTATGGACATGCCACCAGCTAAGCCTGTTTCTGAAATGATGCCATTCTGGTAATTTACTATATTGTCCTGGAATATTTTAATGTTTAACCAGTGATTCGTTCTGATTTTTTTCCTGATCTTTATTGGCTTGGGATAGTGTCTTCACGCCGTATTACAGTGAAACAGTGCTTTACAGTAACTCTGAGCTGAATGTTGAAAACGAAGATGGGATATCAACTCTTTTCTATCTCCAAAAGATATTCCCAGGTATTTCTTCTCGCATGTTTTGGATTATAATTACAAAGATAGTTGTTTTCTCTATCTGTTTTTTTGTAATTTATTTTTCTCCTCCTTATAGTTTGTCTTCCCAGACTTAAGTTTTCTAATCATCTCCAACGTTTGCCGGCTTTTTTTAGATGAATGGGAGAACTTTTTGGAACGTATTGATCAAAATGACAATGTAAATACTGACCTACAAGAAAGTTCTGTTAGCGTGTTGGAACTTCGCTTTTGGGCATCTTACAGGGGACAAACTTTAGCTAGGACAGGTAAACAAATTCATATATTCACACTTAAATCTTATTCGGGTTACTTTTCTGGAGTACAGCCACTTAGTTGTGTTCTATCCACTTTTGCGGATTACTCATCCGCTAACTTTGTAAATTTTTTTTTTTTTTGATATGAAACCTGATTTTTATATATTAATTAAACGTATTACAAAGAGGCGGATGAGTAGTCCGCAAATGAGAATCAACTAATACACTGTCATCAAGACATTAAAAACTTCCAATCCCTAACATCTGATATCGACAAATGATTGAAATCCTTCATCTTTGTGGTCGAACCCGCAACTCTGAATTTGTTGATCTCCCAAACTTCATTGGTATCGGTCGACTTGTCATTGAAGATTCTGTTATTTCTTTCTAGCCATATAGTCCAAAACGTATAGTGAACGATCAAATACCAGAGTCTCTTAAATTTTAGTCCCAAAACGATACCAGGCTCAATAATGAACATATCTCTTGCTCGTTGTGGAAACACCCAAGAACATCCCAGTTCTTTCATGACCATGGACCATGTCCCTCTTGAGAAAGAGCAATGTATCAACAAATGATCTTGGTTCTCGTCGTTGTCGTGGCACAACGTACACCAGTTCGGACTTAACGCACAAATTGGCCATCTTCTTTGCATCGAATCAGATGTTGGAAGTTTTCCCAAAGCCACAATCCAAGAGAATATCTGAATCTTCTGGGGGATAGGTACTTTCCATATATGATCGTGACAAGCGAAAGAAGGAAAAATATGAACCGGAAAGAAAGACTCATAAAAAGATTTAACTGAGAATAAGCCCGTAAAATCCCCCAACCAAACCCTGAAATCCTCTGAACCCACCTGCAACCTCACCGAATCTAAAATACCCACAAGAGACGCAAATTCCCCTAGCTCTACATCGTTAAGATTTCTTCTAAAACGCACATCCCATCGGTAAGAAACCGTGACTCCAACAGTGACAATCTCTAAAAAGTTACGAATAGGTTTATTAACCTCGGTACAAATCCTGAACAAAGAAGGAAACCGAAAAATGAAAGAAGGACCCTCTCCAACCCATGTATCCTTCCAAAACCGAATACTTTGTAAAATTTTATCTATTAATATAATCTAGTTTCGTCTCAAAAAAAAAAAAGAAAGTGGACTTTTGATATTTTCTTCAATTCTATGAGTTCCACTTCTGTTTAATGCAGTGCGTGGTATGATGTATTATAGAAGGGCACTGATGCTGCAGAGCTTCTTGGAAAGGAGATCTCTAGGAGGTTAGTTATTCCAGCGTGGTTAGTATTGAATAAATTTGTAGTGCTTACTGATGTGCTTCCTCTGGTGCAGATGATATCTCCTCTCAGACAAGTTCTTATGCAACTCAAGGCTTTCAGTTGTCACATGAAGCACGTGCTCAAGCTGATATAAAATTCACTTATGTCATTTCATGTCAAATTTATGGGCAACAAAAGCAGCGGAAAGCCCCTGAGGCAACTGATATTGCACTGCTTCTGCAGAGGTAAGCTCTTGAAGTTAGTTTCAATCGATTTGGACATGTGTTTCATCTCATTTACGTTTTTTGTAAAATGTTTTTGTTGAAATTTTCTCCAGTTCACACACGTGCTGTACTTTCCTATCATTTTAGCTTCCAAGTAAAAAGGGGTGTCAAAGCATTCAGAAATGGCTGAATACCCTAGGTTAATCTCCTGTGCAGGAATTTCTGAACTCTGATCCTGGGATGCTTGTCTTTCGTTAAGTTTTGTAAACCTGAGTAAAATTTTTGTTCCAACTTTATGCTTCCTTTTTCCTTAGGTCAAGATGATGAAAATGAAAAACCTGAGACTAACTAGAATATGGGAAATTTGACAGAGCATTTTCTTTTAGCATGGGGTGAAAAATGCAAAACTGACAGTAGTCACATATGCGAGTCACATATTCCGCACATTGCATTTTGTTGCTGTTGAATCATTGGGCTGTTGCCTTGGTAACAATGACATTTGCTTGGAGCGGAATAGAAGGATTATTAACAATTTAGAAGAGTCAGATGGATTATTAACAATTTAGAAGAGTTAGATGAAGAGTGTTGTGACACGATTATCTGGCTGGATTTGGAAGAATTTGGAAATTCTCGATCTCAAATTTAGTGAGAGATTAGAGCAATATTTGTTGTTGATATGATCGGGTCTTTTGTTTTTCTTTTTTTACCTTGCTGATTTCTTATCTGCTTGTTTTAACTATTGGCTTTTAATTATTTAATATAACATAATTTCCTATAAAAAAACAGTGACATTTGGGGTTGTCAAAAAACATGGTGTAGACTTGTGATATTCTTCCATCGTGAGCCGGAAGGAACAGAACTAAATACATAACTGAAAGTGAATGTCTAATTTTAAATGCATAAGATTTCCTTATGTACCTTGTCTTTTATAATTGATCGCAGACTGTCACTGTCTTTGTTTTATTAGGAACGAGGCACTTCGTGTTGCCTTTATACATGTGGAGGACAGTATCGGACCTGAGGGAAAGCCAGCAAAGGAATATTATTCTAAGCTTGTCAAAGCTAATGCTAACGGAAAGGATCAGGTATTTGATTTAGGAGCTCATACTCCGAAATATGTATCTTGTTTGTCATGCCTTAAAGTTTCATTATTTGAGAGATGTTGAGAGATTTATGGAATCATCACTATTTCTTGGTTTACCCAATTCCTTGAACAAAATACCAATTAATGATCCTCTCTAAGAAAGTCAGTATTTTACCGAGTGATATCTTGGACGAGACCTTAAGAGTGTGCATGCATTCGGAGAGCTTGATGTAATAATTCTTAATTGTTCTCGTGTATGATGGCTTAAACCAGATTTAGAAAAGTGTGATGTCCAAAACAAAGTTACAGTCAGAATGCCATTTGGACGCCAAAGTTGCCGGACTTTAATCACCTTTTTATATCATATCTAGTTAGGGATTGAAAATTTATTTACAGTTGACGACAGTATTGTAGTGGTTGTGAGATGTTTTGCGGATTTTTCATCCGCTTTTTTGCAACTTTTTCTATTATTCTAATAAAATTATCGTTTCAAATCAAAACAAAGAAAAGAATGGAGAAGAACAAACTGCTTGTTTCCATTTTCACCTTTGTTATGGTTAGGAGATATGAGCAAGTAGGTTTGCAGTCCCTATGTTTCTACATATTTCTGTGTAGATCAAACCGAATTTCATGAATTCTATCATATATTTATAAAACTCATTTTGTGATCTGAACCATTTGAACTACTACATCTTATCATGTTGCACATGATGAAATCAATGTAAATCTTTAGTGTATTCTGTGTTTGAACATTGAACTCTAGATTTTAGAAACATTACTGGATAACCATGCTTTCTATGGGTTGACACCTGTGTTGCTCGCATTACTGCTGGCTTGATATTAGCCTTGATTTATGCTGTTATTTGTTTCAACACACCTCTTGATGGGCAGGAAATTTTTTCTATTAAACTTCCTGGGGATCCTAAGCTGGGAGAAGGGAAACCTGAGAATCAAAACCATGCAATAATTTTCACACGTGGAGAAGCTGTTCAAACTATTGACATGAATCAGGTTGATTTTCTTTTGAAATTGAGCAAGTTACCCTCTATATATTTAGTACAAGATATGCACGCTATTTGGATTTTTTATTTGTTTTAATTTAATGGGCGGCCATTATCTGAGAAACTTGATTTTGTTTTTGATAATTGGATGGCTCAATAAGTATAAGATTGAGCTTATACGGAATGTTTGGAAACTGGGACAATGTCTGTCCATTATACTTGATGCTTGACTGTGGTTTGGACAAATGTTTTTGGTGGCTATACGAGTAACAATACAAAGTGTTTAATTAACTAGGAAAAGAATCAGAAATTACATCCCAACAAATCAGAAAATAAAATCATATCTCACCAAATTTTTTTGCATAAAAAACTATACATGATGTTGGAGCAATTTTTTTTTTATAGGAAAATATTCATTAAACAAAAACACAAATTACAAAGGACGGACTAGAGATCCGCACTGCGGGAAAAAAAGACAAGAAAAATCCTTGTCAACTCAAACACAAATATAACTCCAACTTATTACTACATCTGAAATCGAGAAGTTCTTAAAATCTATACATGCTTCACCGTTTTCTTAATCTCAGCCTCTGAAAAATGTCTCTCTTACTCAACTAAATCCTCACCATCGATTGAACACAATTCCACTCCTTCTATTCCCCAACCTTTCTCCCCATAATCACGGTATAGTTTTTTGAAGAACTCTATTATGGTCAACTCAATCTACTCACTGTTTGACGATTCTACCCATCCACCTCCTCCAATTTATCAATAGTTGTTATGCTCCTGCGATGAATTAATAATGAATGAAGGAATTTTGTATTATGATCCCCTTAATTCAACCGTTTCACTTTCGCCTTTAGATTATCAATATAATTTCTTCGTCATACTAGCTCTTCTATTGCAGATTTGATCTTCTTTCTCTCAATTGCTAGCTCCTCTGGCCTCTCTCCCTCTTATTTTTGCTCATCCAAATCCCGCCTTTTATTTTCCAGTTCTGCCAATAGCAGATATTAATAACCAATCAACAAACCTGAAGTTTTTTCACTCACTTTTAAATCAGCGGAGGAGTAAATCTACCATTAACAGATTGGAAAAGGAGGATGGATCGATTACAAGTAATGAGGATGAAATTGTATCCATTGTTTTGAAGTTTTTCGAGGAGTTGTATGGTAAGACAAATGTGAGGAGTTGGGGGATTGAAAGTGTAGAGTGGTGCCCCATTGATGAAGTTTTGAGCCGAGAATTAGAGAAACAGTTTTCAGAAGATGAAATAAAGAAGGCCGTTTTCGATTGTGATGGTGGAAAAAGTCCAGGGGCTGACGGATTTACTTTGGCTTTTTTCCAGGAATGTTGGGATATAGTAAATGGGGAGATGTTAAAGAGAGTTTTTGATGAATTTTATCAAACGGGAATGATAAATGGTATTACCAACGAAACTTATATTTGCTTGATACGGAAGAAAACAAAATCTATCAAAGTTAAGGATTTCAGACCGATAAGCCTCACAACAAGCTTGTACAAGATAACAAGGATCAGGAAAGTTATATCAGATACCATATCAGAATCCCAAAATGCTTTCATCGAAGGAAGACAGATACTCGATTGTGGTCTTATAGCGAATGAATTGCTTGAAGAAGGAAGGAGAAAAAAGAAGAAAGGGTGGGTGTGTAAGGTGGATTTTGAAAAGGCTTACGACAACGTCAATTGGGACTTCCTAGATTTTGTGTTGATGAAAAATGGGTTTCGGAGAGAGATGGAGAAAGTGGATCAAATGATGTGTGTCGAATGTTTCTTTTTCGGTAATGATTAACGGGAGGCCAAGAGGAAAAATTAGGGCGCATAAAGGGCTTAGACAGGGAGATCCATTGTCTCCATTATTGTTTAATTTGGTAGTGGATGTTTTGGGAAGATTGATTGATAAGGCTTAGGAAACAAATATGGTAAAAGGAATTGAGGTGGGTAGAGACAAGATATCGATTTCTCATATGAAACTTATATTTGCTTGATACGGAAGAAAACAAAATCTATCAAAGTTCAGATTTTTGGTTCGAGTTATGAGATCATTCGGTATTATGTCTGGATTAAAAGTTAATTTGGAAAAAAGTGCATTGTTGGGAATCAACTGTGAACCAAGTGAGGTTGAATTGTTGGCTCAAGAGATTGGATGTGGGAAGGATAGTTGGCCTATTACATATTAGGGAATGCCTTTAGGTGGAAATCCATTAAAAGTGACGTTTTGGGAACCCATTGTGGCTAAGGTGGTCAAAAAACTTGCAAGTTGGAAAAAAGCTTTTTTGTCTAGAGGGGGAAGATTAACTTTGATATCATCAGTTTTGAACTCTATTCCGATATATTACTTGTCTCTTTTTAGAGTGCCTAAATCTATTGCGGAGATGATTGAGAAGATTTCAAGAGATTTTTTTTGGGATGGAGCGGACGGAGATGTGCATAGCCACTTGGTCGCGTGGAAACATGTGTGCAAACCTAAGGACCAGAGGGGGCTAGGTGTTGGGAATATCATATTGAGAAACAAGTCCATGTTGGGAAGTGGTGGTGGATATTTTATACCGAAGATGGAACACTTTGGAAGAAAATTGTTGTCAGCATGTACGGGTTACAAGAAAATGGGTGGGATGCGGGTTTGGCGAGAAATGTCACGTTCAAGTGCCCTTGGAAGTTTATTTCCCGAATCTACCCGACGTTTCAGCGGCTTGTGTCATTAGAGGTGAGATGGGGTAATAAAGTTAGATTTTGGGAAGATAAGTGGTTGGGGGATTCTTCTTTCAAAGAGCTTTTTCCTGCTTTATTTCAGTTATCAACAGTTCGTAATATGTCAATCTCTCATTATGTCTTTTTCAATAATGACTTGTCTACTCCTTCTTGGGACTTTCACTTTAGGAGGGCAGTCACAGATGACGAGCTCATTCAGTTGTCTGAGTTATTAGGGGTGATAGAGAGAGTTAGGTTGATTGAGGGGGTAGATGATTTCCGAGTGTGGCGAGGGTCTAATTCATCTGGGGTTTTCACAGTCAAATCATTCTTCGAGTCTTTTTTCCAAAGTTCTACCTTTCCACTTTTCCCTCTACGTAATCAAATTTGGAAGGTTCCAGTCCCGAAAAAAATTCAGGTATTCTCATGGATTGCTGCTCAGGGTAAGCTACCGACCTCGGAGGTGATGCAAATAAAGTGGCCCTCAATTGCTATTTGTCTAAGCTGGTGTGTTTTGTGTCGAAATGACTCAGAGAGTCAGGATCATATGCCCATCCACTGTCCATTCACGAGAGGTTTGTGGGCGAAGGCGTTGAAAGAACTTGAGTTGATATGGGTGATGCCGGAATCAACAAGGGATTTATTTGCTATGGATCTAGGACAGCTGACAGGAACGAGGGGAAGAACTTTTTGGCGTGTCGTGGTTCAGTGCATTTGTTGGTTTGTATGGCTGGAAAAAAATAGAAGAATTTTTGAAGACAAGGAAGAAACAAGAGATCAATGTTGGGAAAGAATAAAGATATCAGTGGCCATGTGGATCGGCACTCATGAAGATTTCAAGAATGTCTCCATATTTGATATATTGCGAGATTGGGCTTTTGTTTATCATTAAAATATAAACTGCCATGTACTTCTCCATATAGTGGATCACTAGTCCACTAATGTAATTTGAAACAATATTATTAATAAAAATTTCGTTTTTTATAAAAAAAAAAAAAATCAACAAACCTGGACTTCCACAGACTTGCAATAAATCTCCTATCCACCTATTCCTTCTTAATTTCTTGAAGCGCAATTATATCCGGTTCCTTTTTCGCAAAACTCTAATTATTCCCCTGCGTGTACCCGAACCCCCGTCCCTGATATTCCAGGAGCAAATCTTCATTTAACCACTTCGAAATCCCGCTGCGACAATCCTTTCTCATAATTGATCTCAAAGTAAACCTCCTTAACTCCCTAATTTTTTTGGATCTCGATGCATAACTACTTCATTCACTGAAGGCCTCTTCTCAATCCCCAATCTCGACAAGCAATCCTCACTACCATACAAACGTGTTAACCTCACGGACGATTCCACTATATTCCCTTGAAACACCCTAACCTTCCCATCCTCAGAATGGTTGCACACCAATTTACCCGGCTTTTTACCCATCAATGATTCTTCACCCTCCCCTGATAATCCCCTGGACATGCCCAACACAGAAAAAGGCGAAGGAAATGTAAAATTAAGAAAAAAAGGTTGTTTCATAGGTGAATTCTGACAAGAATGAAGAAGCTCTCCCACTTTAGGATTCAAAGTCCCCTCGTAGCCCGGTATTCGCAAATGTTGAGAAACATGAGATAATGCAAAAAGATCTTGTATGTCTTCCATACCCAAACCCGTAGACTTTGAGATATCGGAAGTAACTGGACCCGATCACAGATGATTCTTAGCTTTCGCCGAAATTGTCTACAATATCCTCATTTTGCATTTGGTCTTCACACTCGCCGAAACCTCCACCACCCAATGTTTGTTCCTCCAGCCTCAGTGGGTCTATCCTTGACAATTCAACCCACAGATGGGACGTCACTACCACCTTTTGTACGAACATTTCTTCTGTGGTATACAATGTGAAAAGTATGCTCCTATATCCCTTTCCCTACCCCACCGTTAGGCGATACTACACCTCTAATCTCTGAAATAATTAAATTTTTAATAGAACCTCTTCTAAAATCACCTGTCTTTTTAGGAGTAATCCTCTTTAGAATCTTGATATGTCTGCTATTGGTTCTGACCCAAATTGCTTGTCAGCTGAACTTGCCCTTTTGCTTTTATTATTGTTCTGCTCTTGGATTTTTATACCAAACAATTCCACATCTTCGATTCTGTGAGTATGTCCAAAGTCCCCAATCTCATTAATGCCTTTGGATGTAGCCCTATCTTCATTTCCACAAATCCCAGTTTCATTTTCTTTTCCCACGCTTTCTTCCTCATTCTGTTTCTCCTGCTCGATCTCGATATCTACATAGCATTTTTCGCTCTACCGTTCGTAAATTCCTTTCATTTCCCCCATCATCCGGCTTCTTCGCTCCACCAACAACCACTTGAGCATAAGATCGTTGTTTAGATATCTTGTACGCGGCTATATTAACAGTGTCCACCACCACTCGAATGTCCAGAAGCCCAAACTCCGATTGAATCTGCACCGTACTATTAATGAAACCTCCTTCAGGCCCTACCACAGTAATTTTGGCTGCCGATAAATCCTTAAACATAGTAGTTTCTTTACTAATTCCAACAAGCTTCCACAAGAATCCCTAATAATCTTAAGCACATCGGCCGACCACAGATTCCACGGATGTCCAAATATCATAACCCAACTATCAGAACACTCCTACACTATCTCTTTTTTGTTATGTCCTGTCTCCACTGTTCAAACGATAAATTGACCCACTTTTCAAAAAAGCATCTCCTCAACCTTGAATAAAACATGGAATCATCCTCACTGTTCAGCCACCACACCGCCTTATTAGCTTGGAATAGAAAGATTTCAATGTACCGTTTGACTGCCTTACCAAGAACCACCCGAATCAAGTCCCAAGAGATGTTAACTTCCTCTCTTGTGATAATAAATGCTTCACTCCAATCCTTATCCTTACATTTAAAGAATTCATTCTCCTCGCTCTTTGTAGACACTGGTTTTTGCCATGCATGGTAATCTTTCCGATTTGATTGATTATCTTGCTTTAGGCCTACATGTGGAAAAACTCGCATCTCTATCGTCCCACGCATTGCTTTGGAAATATTATTTGCCAAACACTTCCAGCCTCACATGGCAATGCCACATGGTATTATGATATGCTGCCTCTTACCTTGTTGCATGATTTTAGACACTTCCAAAAACCGGCCTCTATTGTTAACAAACCTTTGAATAGAGAATATTGCATTGATGCCCCTGAAACGGTTAAAATCCGGGCATGATTTAGAGTTATTGATGTACTCCCAAAGCTTTGAAAGTATCCATTTGGCACACCCAACAAATAGCTCGCATTTTGAGTTCTTTCTGTCAAAAAAACTGAGTTCCCCCCACTTCCCTTTTTAATTATGAACAATTTTTGTTCAACTTTGAATTCTCCCTCCACACTAGGAGCAACACATCCCCAAAAACACCCTCAAAGGCAGATTACCCATCCTATTTGGGGATCTCGTGACATGCTGTCTCAAGAGACGATACTGCCGCATATAGAAACCTGAAGGCTGGGGCTTATTAAAACCAAAACAAAAGCCAGAATCAGTGGATTGTGGAGTAAATCGACGAAACTAGACTTAGGGCTAGCAACGCTGGATAGAGCTAAAACGGTGCTGAGGCTGAGGTCAAATTATGAAGAAGAAAAGAAGACCAAAAGTCCCAAGCGATAAAGATGAGACCAGCGGAAATCAATACTGGTCGGAAAGTCCACGCGAAGGTAGGCTGAGGTCGGGAAAAAAAGATGCTGGGTGGATCTAGTCTGGACTGAAGACAGCGTCCATATTGAATTTGGATCGCAAAAGAGAAAGAGATCAGCAGGGGAAAATGAGTGCCGGCAGTGAGGATAAGTTTGTTTGAGGCCAGGTGATGAGGCCGCTGGTCGAAGCTAGTCAGGTACGTGATTGGGGGCCATTTATTTTAAAAAAATATGAAGAAAACTGTCGAAAAAAGAAAAAAGAAGAGGAAGAAAGCTTCGACGACCGGCTACCGACGAAGGGAGGTGGACGTAAAGGGTAGATGTTGATCGGTGATGGTGGATTATGGAGTAATCTCCCGCCACAATTCAGGAGCAAAAGGGGAGAGCATTTTCAAAAATTCTCTCTCTAGGGTTTTATTTGATTCCCCTGATGTTGGCGCAATTTTAAGTTTCAGCCTTAAATCTTCTTATTTCTTTCAATTTGAATTGCTTATGAAAACCTATTGGCGATATGTATATATTCCGGCGGAAATCAATACTGGTCGGAAAGTCCAAGCGAAGGTAGGCTGAGGTCGGAAAAAAAGATGCTGGGCGGATCTAGTCTGGACTGAAGACAGCGTCCATATTGTGTTTGGAATGCAAAAGAGAGAGATCAGCTGGGGAAAATGAGTGCTGGCAGTGAGGATAAGTTAGAGGCCGGGAGATGAGGCCGCTGGTCGAAGCTAGTCAGGTACGTGATTGGGGGCCATTTATGTAAAAAAATATGAAGAAAACTGTCAAAAAAGAAAAAAGAAGAGGAAGAAAGCTTCGACGACTGGCGACCGACGAAGGGAGGTGGTAGATGGTGGACGTAAAGGGTAGATGTTGATAGGTGATGGTGGGTTATGAAGTAATCTGCCGCCACAATTCTGGAGCAAAAGGGGAGAACATTTTCAAAAAATTCTCCCTCTAGGGTTTTTACTTGATTCCCCTGATGTTGGCGGCTTGGCGCAATTTTAAGTTTCAGCCTGAAATCTTCTTATTTCCTTCAATTTGAATTGCTTATGAAAACCTATTGGTCATGTGTATATATTATGTGCTTGTGGACGCATTTTGGTGTGTATAATTCTATTTTGTGTTTTGAGTGTAAGTTTTCATGTCCCGAAGATGTATGTGTGCGCGCAAAAAGCTCTTTCAGTTTGTGTTTTTTTGTATTGACCCTTGTGATCTGTGTGCATATCTATATGTTTCCTGAACGTGGAACTTCTGTAATGTGGGTGTTAGGGATGGCTATTACCGCATCTTGCAAGTGGTTTTAAGGTAGAAGCAGCATGTTGTGAACCTCTGTTGGGAGCTGTCGGTGTTGGCTGGTATTGTGTGGTGATCTAGAGTGGCAGTTTAGGGCTGAGTATAGGTGTGTGCAAATGATTATATTGAGTCTTACTGAGTTCTGCCAGACTCGGCTCTAACAAATCTTATGGGAACTCACTTGCTTAGTGTTAATCTTCTTTTACTGTGATTTTTGTTCAGATGTTACTCCATTCTTCTTTATTTTGTTGCAATATTATTTTATTCTTCTTTCGAATAATTTCTTCAATGTCATCATCTAGGACAACTACCTTGAGGAGGCAATAAAAATGCGAAATCTTCTTGAGGAATTTCGGGGAAATCATGGTCTTCGGCCCCCGACAATTCTTGGTGTAAGAGAACATGTGTTTACTGGAAGGTTGAATAACCTCTTACTGTCCTCTCTTCCTCTCTCTCATATTACTGTTCAATTCATTTGGTGAGAAATCTCTATGATCCAAAATTTTGTCTGAAATCAATGCAGTGTCTCTTCCTTGGCGTGGTTCATGTCCAACCAAGAGACAAGTTTCGTCACCTTGGGTCAGCGTGTTTTGGCTAAACCTTTGAAGTAAGTGTAGATGTTTAATAGTTTAATGATGCATTCTAAACTCACTTTTCGGGTGTATACTTTGTGTTTCCGCTTCTTGGTCCCAAGGCTGCACTTGGTGCAGCGAATCTTCCTCCAATTCCTCTGCACCAATTTTGACGCAGAGTCTAATTTGGAGCGGAGGTCCTTTTTTTTTTTAAATTTTTTTGTTTTTATTTATTATAAATATTTGTATTAAAAATTATAAATAATATTTAAATAATAGTATAATAATTATTTTATTATTTTAATAATTAGATATTTAATCATATAAATTAAAGAATAATAATTATTGATTTTTTAAATATTTATTTATGTTAATTATTAATAATTAAGGAATAAAAAGAATATTTCGAGAATATTCTTTTTGGTATAAACTATAAGATTTGAAGTAAATGAGTTAGAGATGGATGTTGTATTTGGTGCAAAAATCACACTATTTTAGTGTAAAATTTGCACCAAAATAGATTTTGTGGTTGGAGATGACCTTATGCTTGGCAATCACACGTCACTGAGATGTACATCATGTGATTCTTTGTTATTTGATAATTTTCGTCTTACTTCCCTGCTAAAACCACTGAATACATGTGGGGAATTTATGTAATTTCCCATTTGAAATCATGCAGAGTCCGTATGCACTATGGACATCCAGATGTCTTCGACCGAATTTTTCATATTACTCGTGGTGGTATCAGTAAAGCATCGCGCGTCATTAATATCAGTGAAGATATTTTTGCAGGTAATGTTGGCTGATTTTCATTATGGCCACGATAATGTGCTTTCATTATTACACCTAAGTACAGATGTGGAATTTCGGCTACTCCTGATAATGGCCCTCCTGCCTATGCATGTATATTTTGTCCCACATTGCAAATTAAGATATTAATTCTTTAACTTGAGCAGATGGACCTTCATATATAAAATTTGCTACGTTTCTCCTTGATGACGAATGCATATTATTAGTTGTCATTTTATGGCATGGCTAACATTATGTAGGAGGTAATATATGCTCCTGAGTTTTGAATATAAATAAAGTGGTGGAAAGGTTTGTACTTGAATTGCATAGGAATCTTGATGTTTTCAAGGAGAAATAATGAATAATATAATATCGTTCCCTATAAAAAATTAAAAATAAAGGTGCATTATAATGGATATACCGTTTCAGTAATCTGCATTTGTTAAAGTGATTCTTTCAAACTGTTTTTTCTCTTCGTGCCATTCATTGTTTTGGACTTGCAGAATAGCACTCAGCGATTAATTGTATTTCGCTGTTGTATATATAGATGGTTCAGTCCTGTCATATTATTTTTATTTCACAATATAGAATCCTTTTAAATTATTTTGTATCTTTCTCAGTCTGACTGTGAGATTTATTTTATGCACTTGCCTCTCTACACTGTCTCCTGAAATTTGCAGGCTTCAATTCAACTTTGAGACAGGGTAACATAACTCATCATGAATATATTCAGGTCTTTACTGGTTTTCTTGTTTACCTATAATGGAAGATTACTTGTTCCCATTATTCTGACATCCTGCGTCTTGACTAGGTTGGGAAGGGAAGAGATGTTGGGTTAAACCAAATAGCCTTATTTGAAGGCAAAGTCGCTGGAGGAAATGGAGAGCAAGTTCTGAGCCGGGATGTTTATAGACTTGGGCAGCTTTTTGATTTCTTCAGAATGATGTCCTTCTTTTTCACAACTGTTGGCTACTATGTTTGCACAATGGTAAAACTGAATTGCATTCTTCACTGTTGAAAACTCTTGGTGTTTGGCGCCATAAAGTTTACTCAATCATCTAATAGAACATCTCTTAATTGCAGATGACTGTTCTTACCGTGTATGTTTTCCTGTATGGAAGAGTTTATCTGGTAATTTCTCACTTCAAATATAATTTTATTTTGTTTTTGGACGATTGATCAAGAACGTGATTGGTTTTAGAGTTGGAAACATGGTGTGCTGTCTGCATCCTAGCAAATGATTGCTTGTGGAGGGTTACACATTTTTTATTATTATTTGGTATGGAGTTTCAAATTATACAAGGAACAAGGATTTCTTCCTCGGATATGTACCTATCTACATTTATACTAACTTTAGGTGCTTACTGATACTACAAATGGGCAATGATCATGTAAGCAGCGTTTTAAAATAATTGCAAATGTACCTATCTACATTTATACTATCTTACTTTTGCCACGAGTCTATAATTATATCTAATTATTGTATAGTGCCATGCGCTTAGAGTTTTGATGGAAATAAGTCTGCCGATACATGTAAGCAGCGTTTTAAAATAATTGTAAATTTGAGGGCTTAACTTTATTGGGCTTTAAATAATAGGATTGGCTTGGGTTATGTTAAAATGCAAAAGTAAGTATTACAGTAGGAAATGGGGAATGAGATAAAAAGTCTTTTTATTAGAGATTGTTTTGGAGAATGTGATACATATTTTTTTTTATTTGGGAAGAATTGAAAATGTTTTTTAGAAACATTACCAAACAATACCTGATTTTTTTTTCTTTGCCAAAATGTATCCTCGAAGACCTGAGTAACATCCAGTAGCTAATAAATATTTATCTTTGAGGAATCTTCAAAAAATACAATGAAATTTAACCTAGAATAAAGTAACAAGACATTGACCCCCAAACTGAATAAACAAACTTAAAGCGAAAGAATTTCATGTATTGACCTACCTTGGTTGGGAAGCACAATTATGCTTCAGGCTTCTAAACTTGCACAACTTAACAGAAGACTTGAAAACATTTTTTTTAATTTGCAATTGATGGACGACCTAGTCAA
The DNA here is from genome assembly GCF_012295235.1 of Primulina huaijiensis. Lineage (NCBI taxonomy): Eukaryota > Viridiplantae > Streptophyta > Magnoliopsida > Lamiales > Gesneriaceae > Primulina > Primulina huaijiensis. The sequence goes on along the minus strand of NC_133310.1, from coordinate 4,177,094 downwards.
GTCGATGTCAGAATATAGAGTTGATTAAAGATGTTGTCAAAGCTAAGTCATGTGTCAGACACGGGTTATTCTCACTTAAAGAAGAAAAGTCTCCTCACTCATGGCCTGGATTAATCTTTGTATCAATCCATAGATTCCATAATTCAAAAAGTTCTGTCAATCAATGTATAAATTGATTATGAACTGATGTGTATTCACCAGCCGGTCATAGCTGCTCTAGTCTAATCTGACTTTCCAATTTTATCTCAACTATTTCTCGACATGGGATTGCCATGATCACAATACGTACATGTCAAAATCCTTTATTTGAAAACACTATGGCCAGGACCTCCCCTATAATCCCTATTGGGTGATGTCCACGTTCACTTGAGTCAATGCCGATTGATCAAAATATCTCAAGAGATGCATGGATTTAGCATTGCTAGATGCCAGAGGAATCGTTGGAAATGTAACTGTCAGAATTGAGGTAGTATTTTCCCACAACGTGCCTTTTATATAAAGGTGCGTAGTCAGATACGAGAATTTTGAGATAGCCAAAATTTCCAATAATCTTTGAGAGATTGCAAACCAAAATCAATGGCTGAGATGCTTCCACCTCATAAATTGATCTGAGGAATGCCTGGTTTTAAAGCATAGATTTGTTACCTGGTTAATAATCATCTTTATTTATCTTAGATGCTAATCTTCCAGATTGTATTTTTAAAAATTCAGGCATTCTCTGGACTTGATGAAGGAATTTCATCGCGAGCTAAAATTTTGGGTAATACTGCATTGGATGCCGTACTCAATGCTCAGTTTCTGGTCCAAATTGGAATTTTTACTGCTGTCCCCATGATCATGGGTTTTATACTGGAACTAGGATTACTACAGGTTGGTTTTGGTTCTTATTCATTAACCTCATGATTCCACCATATGATGTCTACATTATTGTTGAGATAGTTATAGGCCCTAAAAGTCGATTGGGAATCAAAATCTATTTCCATGGTATTCTTGTTTATCCTGAGACTGTACATTTTACAGCTCTTTTGATATGGTATAAAGACTGGTAAACAAGTCAGTTTTGCTTAATTCACTCAATTTTCTTGGTGTTCTTCAATGTTTGGACTGTCATAAATTTTTAATTAACATGTGACTTGTTACTTTATTAGTTATAACATGTGTTACCCTTTTGAATGTTCTATATGTGCATGGATGACTTGTTTTGTGGATGACGGGTGTTGATTATTCCCAAACATAAATTCATGCAGGCTGTTTTCAGTTTTATTACGATGCAACTTCAGCTTTGTTCGGTATTCTTCACATTTTCTTTAGGGACAAGAACTCATTATTTTGGGCGTACTATACTCCATGGAGGTGCCAAGGTATCTGAATTTCTTTCTGGTTGATTGGCTAAATATTTATGTAGTTTGTTATTAAAATCTGTTGAATATAATTTTTCCAGTACCGAGCAACTGGAAGAGGTTTTGTTGTTCGTCACATCAAGTTTGCGGAGAATTATAGGCTTTACTCAAGAAGTCATTTTGTTAAAGCGTGAGTATCATCGGCCAAAAAATTCTGTTGTGGGGTGCATCCATCTCTTTGTGCCACATAAACAACAATGCTTGAATATATATTTGTTGGTTTGTTTGTTTTGTGCTGGTGTGTACGTGACGAGTTCACAGGCTCTAAGTCTATTTTTCAGGCTGGAAGTGGCAGTGCTACTTATTGTTTACATTGCTTATGGTTACACAAAGGGAGGTGCTGTTTCCTTTGTTCTACTGACTCTGAGCAGTTGGTTTCTTGTCATCTCTTGGCTCTTTGCTCCTTATATATTCAATCCCTCTGGATTTGAATGGCAGAAGTAAGTTTCAGTATTACCTACAAAAATTACTGTATCGATAATTTGCCTCCTTGACTTTTTTTAAAAAGTTAAAGAACTTGGTTCATGCTCAAGGAAGAGAAACTATGCTGTTGATGTGCCTATTCTTTCTGTTGTTATGGAATGGATCCTGTGATGTTGCAGGACTGTGGAAGATTTTGATGATTGGACCAATTGGCTAATGTACAAGGGTGGAGTTGGTGTCAAAGGCGAAAACAGTTGGGAGTCTTGGTGGGATGAAGAACAGGTTTGTTGCAGGAATTGTAGTAGGGTGGGAAGGATAATTTATCTTCAAATTGTTTATGTAATTTTTTGTTATTATATGTCGAGGTAGGATACCTCGTCGAGTAGCTGTGAATTGACAGGTGTTGAGAAGTTGAAAGTATTGCGTTTTTCACTTTCATGCCTGCTTTAAGAATTGTTATAGTATGTTGATTTATTGAAAATGAGAATTTTCACTCTGCTACATGCCATGCAAAAATTGAGTATAGTTTTCGTTCTATTGGAATTCCAATTTGTAGTTTGTGTTACTAATTTTTAACTTAAAAAACTCTGCTCATTCTCATTTTTTACTGCTGCTTCTCTGAGAAACTTGTTTCTTTCCGCAGATTCATATTCAGACTTTGAGAGGCAGGATACTTGAAACAGTTTTGAGCTTGAGATTTGTAATATTTCAATATGGCATTGTTTACAAACTCCATCTTACTGGAAAGGATACGTCACTGGCGGTATACTTTTTCTCTATCTTCCGTGCTCTGAGTGTATGTTTGGTGTCTAGTTACAAGATAATTAGTCAATACATTGTATCTAGTAATTCCTATANAAAAAAAAAAAAAAAAAAAAAAAAAAAAAAAAAACTGCAAAAACTCCTACAAATATCGATTACCCTACTGTTTTGGTGAAAGTTTTTTCAAAAAAAGGGGACAATATCCAAAATAAATATTTCTTTGTTCTTGATAGTTATATAGTTAATCATTGGATAGGAACATACTCTGTATCGAAATTGTGCCTCTTAATCATTTCTATCATTTGAAGCCTAGGTGTTATGAAAAATATAATTTATGTGCTCTTTGGGGTCACATTTTATATTTCCAAAGGCCTTCTTGTTCTTTAACTTATGCAGGAAGTGCTCCAAAGAGTTGCCATCATTTAGTGTGTATTGATTTTTGAGTGACAATTGACATCTATCTGGACATGGATCAAATTCAATGAATGAATTTTGCTGGCGTACTTCGATTTTGGCATTTCATCTCTCTTAAACTCCAATTGTTAATCATTTAATCAGTTCCATTATTTGTCTTTAGATCTACGGTTTCTCCTGGGTTGTACTTGCTGGTATAGTTATGATCTTTAAGGTTTGGCTTTGTCCTTTTCCTTACTGTTACATGATTTTTAACAATAATACTTTCACTCAATTCAGAACAATTTCTTAATCTTCCTTTTTTCAGATATTCACATTTAGTCCTAAAAGGTCCACCAATTTCCAGTTGATGCTTCGGTTTATGCAAGGAGTTACGGCTCTGGGACTCATAATAGCCCTTTGCCTTGTTGTTCTGTTCACGGACCTATCTGTTCCTGATTTGTTTGCTAGCATCCTAGCGTTTATTCCCACAGGATGGCTCATTCTTTGTGTAAGTTATTATCATTAGATCCTGCTAGTGTTTGTTTTCTTCAGGAATTGAATGAGCACACATTTTTCCTTGTATGCTGTATGCATAACAATCACAAAAAGCGTATCAAGGAATCTTAAGGTGATTACAATGAATTCTGCATATCAAACGTGTGGTTTTCTGACTCTTTATCACTTGTCAAAATAGGCACCATGTGTAGTTGTAAATTTGAAAATGAAAATCCAATAAATGCAATGATAAGGGTTGTCTATGCTAGGACTTACGCTTCTAGGTCGTGCTTATACATTGATTGATTTGTTTATGGTGTATACCTTCTTTCAATGAAATTCCATCCATTCCAAGCATACTCTACCGTTGACAATTAAGGAAGTTTTGTGCATATTACATCAACTTGGTGCAAGTATTTCTGCTAGTTCAATAAAAAGTCCCAAGTGTTTTGCTAAAAGAGATACCCCCCAAGAAGAATAGTTGTTCTATTTCTTCTGTGCTGTATTTTATTGCAGTTTCCTTGTGATTGTCTTCTAATTGCATTTCACAACAAATTTTATGCAGTTGGCTATCACATGGAAGAGAGTAGTGAAGAGTTTAGGCCTTTGGGATTTTGTGAAGGAATTCGCCCGAATGTACGATGCTGGAATGGGTATAATAATCTTTGCCCCTATCGCTATACTCTCATGGTTCCCCTTTGTGTCAACATTTCAGTCTCGCCTTCTGTTCAACCAAGCGTTCAGTCGTGGTCTGGAGATCTCTCTTATTCTTGCTGGAAACAAAGCTAATGTGGAGGCCTCCTCTTTTTAACTTGAACACTAAAAATTTAATTTTTTCTGCCATATTTCTCTCCTCAGTTGAATGTTGTGGAAAGCTTTTATAGTTCAGTTATGTTGTTTGACATCAAATTTTGGTAGCACGTCATGTAAGTCCATTCATGTGAAATATTTTTGGTGGTTGATTTTTTGGCCCAATAATATATTTGAATTTCATACATCCGACTATTGGAGAAAATTTTGCACGCCCCCTTCACCAAATTAATCCCTTTGACGTTGGATAATTAGGTGGATGGTCCCCTTTTCCAAAATTGGCATGTTTTAAATATTTTTCTACCAGTTTGAGAGTTTATGCTACTTCTTCAAACTTAAATATTGCCTCACACTTGAAACTATACGATATTTTATGTCAAATGAGGTAATTAATAATTAAATAAAATCAGGATAAAAAAGTAAAAAATGTGTGCTTGAATGGGATCAAATAACCAATCTCTCAAAATTAAAAATTACACCCTGTCAAAATAGTATATAATTCATAGGTTAAACTAATTTTACACCCCTTCCAGATATATATCGTTCAACCCAAAAACTATGGGATCCTCCATAAATCAAAACGCCTCCCGATTTATTGTTTGTCCCGGTTCCATCGGTGGTTCTTGCTAGGGATAATGATATTTTTAAAATAACTTTTATGGAAATGTATTTTTGAAAATATATATTTTGTTGCATGATGCTATCTGCTATGATTAATGAGTAAGCCATTCTGATCAGCTGGTAGATTGTGTGTGAATCACTTGGTAATCTGTTCAAGTGCGCAAACCCAAAAATAGAGAGGTTTTGGGCATTGAGAATATTTGTTTGAGGGATAGGGCCATGTTAGGGAAATGGTGGTGGAGGTTTTTCGCAGAAGAAGACATTATGGAAGAAGATCATGGTGAGTAACGAGTTACAAGATAATGGATAAGATGCGAGTTTAGCAAGAAACGTGACGTTCAGATACTCATGAAATTTTATTTCTAAATCTTACCCGACTTTTCATCAATAAGTGAAGATAGTGGTTAGAGGAGGTACCAAAGTCAGGTTTCGAGAGGATAGGTGGTGGGAGGATTATTCCTTTCGGGATCTTTATCCTTCTTTATTTCGACTTTCTTCGGTTCATAATATGCCTATATCTCATTTTGCTTTATTTGATCTTTCATCCTCTCTCATCCCAAGACTTGCATTTTTGGAGGGTTGTGAGGGATGAAGAGTTGTGTGAGTTGAGTGCGTTATAAGGAGATTTAGATAGGACCAGGTTGATTGAAGAGGTAGATGTTGTAGAGTTTGGGGTAAGGATCCGTCAGGTTTCTTTTCAGTCAAATCTTTCTTTGAGTCTTTTTTTCGAGCAGTAGCTTTCTCGCTTTTTCCATTTTATCATATTATTTGGAAAGCTCTTGTTCAAACAAAGATTCAAGTACTTTCATGGACAACGGTTCTGAGTAAGTTTCCGACTTCGGAGATGATGCAAAAGAGATGGCTCACGTGTGCTCTGTGCCCAAATTAGTGTGTATAGTGTCAAAATGATAGGGAGACACAGAATCATACGTCGATTCCTTGTACATTCACGAGTGGGTTGTGGGAGAGAGCTTTAAAAAAACTGAGATTGGTTTGGGTAATGCCAAAATCAACGTAAGATTTATTCGATATAGATCTTGGACAATTTCTTGGCAAGGGAGTCAAAATTTTTCGGAAAGTGGTCGTTCATGACATATGTTGGTCTGTGCGGACAAAATAGAAGAATTTTTTATAACGTTGAAGATACAAAAGAAGAATGCTGAGAAAATATCAAGATCAAAATATCTACTTAGATTGAATCTCATGTAGACTTTCAGAATATCTCAATCTCATATTTATTGAGAGATATGACTTTTGTGTATTGTTGATAGGGATAACATCTTGTCTAATAATTTGTTGCGAGTAGATTACTAATCTGTTTATTGTAATTAAAAGCTTTTAAGTATTTAACAAAATATCGTTTCTTAAAAAAAAATTATCGTAATAAAACAGTGTCTCAGCAAGAAATTCAATCTATAAAATGGAGGAATAGAGCAGAGGCATGAAACTGTAAACTGCTTCAAACAAATGCCAATTTTCTGACCACACACTTTTCCAACAAATTCAATAAATGTGCACTTCTTTTTTACTTATTAATCTTAGACAACAGCAGCATCCCACTATATATATGATTTTGGCATTAGGACACCAAGAATGCTCCGAATTATTATTAAAGTGCAGCAATAAAACAATTTTTCACATTAATTTAGCCACAGAATCTTTAATAGTTTCCATTATTGAATTGCGTTTTCAGGTGATTTAAAGTAAGAACACTTGCTAATTCGGTCCCAAATGGAAGGAATCATCACCATAAGTAAATGATTCAACAAATCAAATTTATGCTTAAATGCCGGGAATAAACTTGTAGAAGGACACCACAAGAAACAGGAGTGGGCAGAGGATGCAGAAAGGAGTCACAGCCAAAGTTTCGTACATAACATTAAGATCGCCACACCAGGTAAGTGGCTTATCAGACATTCTGAGCACAAATTCTAACATCCTCTCATCCCATTTTCTCCTCCTCTGGAATGAGGATTCATCTTCTTTCCATCCATTGTTAGGAACATATGTGTTCAACAGACAGGAATGATTCAAATTCAGCCAAAATAACTCAGCCATCTTGCTCATGTTTTGAACCTAAATAACAGAACAGATTCAGAAATCAACTTCTTACCTAGCATCAAATCCTAAAATTAGAAGCGAGCAAATATATTTAACAGTCAAAATAAGTCAAATTAGGTGTTGGTCTAATGCCCCTCCTATATATGTTGTTTCTTACCTTTCAATAAAGTTGGCTTTACCTTAAGAAGAAGGAAGTATGCTACGTACAGTTGAGTAACATGACAATGTCACAGCGCTCTTCTGCCACATCAAACAATTCCAACCAGTAAACAGGCTGTCTTCTTATTGACACTCTATGATAGACACCCAACGAATTTAGCATTATGAAATGAATACCATCATCATGTGTTATTGTAAATTACAGGCACTTCTTTTTTACCTGTTTGATTTGTTCTCTGCACATTTAATTTCGGATGATTGTACTCAAGATAATTGTCCTTTTATTTTGACATTTATTGCCTTAATTAGACAATTAGCAAGGAATATGTTGACCAATAGCCCTTAGTTTTATTATTTACATCATAATGCTAATCATGTCTAAATCCGTTTGTTATAAGATCAATATTAAAGGAAGTACAAGCATAATAATCAGAACAGGTCCTTCATCAGAAAGAAGATTGCCACTGTAACTACAATTTGATCCAGAGTGAAATAAATCATTTTTGGCTGAAATCACTTTTTTACGAGCAATGCAGTTCCAGCATATTTTGAATCTGAAAATGACCACCATATGTTTTAGTTCTTAAATGATGGATCGAGCAAGGCACGCGTAATGACCTGCATCATCAATATTTAAAATCAATCCAATAATTCAACTTCAATAGGACCCATTGTATGCATCCTTTATTTTAATAAAATGCCAGAGGAGGAACCTTCACCGGATGGAATTAAGCACATCGAACTATAGCTGGATATTAAGGTCAACGCATTCCTAAGAGACTTTACTTTAACACAGAAGTTGCAAGACAAAATATCACACTTCACCTGTTTTCTTCGCGTGACGAGATAGTATCATCTTTTAGTTCCGCCTGGCTTTTTGGTGCACCGTTACAACCAGCTGCTCAGGCATCCTAATTTCCTACCACCACTACAAAGTCAGTTGAACTTGTATCCCAGTTTCCAAAGCACAAAATGATGACAGAAATTAACCTATGCAGATGGGTTCTGAGTTTGAATAACATAGAGTGCAAGATTTTTTATGAAAAGAAGACAAATATCAATTCTGGCCATAGCACTAGCACCACAGAAACAAATAGTTTGAACCGAAAGCAATTTAAACAATTCACGGACTGAACCAGCATCTTGTGCAGTTCAGTATGTACTTAATCTGTATGTGGCTTCAAAAGATACAAGAAGTTAGTCTAAGATGTTGATAAGTTGCATGGTAAACCCAAGTTGATTGCGTTTAATGAATTGGGATTTTTGAGCCATTTATGGAAGAGTTATGACATGACAAAATTAAGAGTGACTACAGTACATGATCCACTAATATACAGACAAATGGGGGTAACCATCCGGGGTTTAGAACAATGTTATACAATGGAGGTCCCCATGCTTGGTGTCAACATTTACCTTCAGCCAAAGTTTTTTGCAAGCCAGCATTTCGTTTATCTATTTGATTCTCGCCTTTTCAAGGATGATATGAGCATTTTCCGCTTCAATTCCGTCAAGTCCTGATATCGGGCTTTGTGGAAGGGGCTTCTTCTAATTCAACCCAGCTCAACGAGATTCTCAGGCAATCTAAGAGAACTTGTTGAACTTGCAATGGATGACACAAGGAAAGGAACCCTTTCCTATTCTGCAACATTTTGGCAACATAGCAGAGTGCCGTGAGCTTTTGGCACATTCATATGTCTACTAAGTTCAATTATCCTTGTTATTACTGTTTTACCACAATCCACAGTACATGGTTTCCTTCTCGAATGGAACTACTGTCGGTTTATAATCCCTAGGAAGACACTATGGTTTCCTTGTCGACTTCTACTAGACCCTAATCAACATTTTGATCTCGAGGACAATGTCCCTTCTTTAAGTGAGCTAGTAGTTCATACAATTCGGGAGGCTACAAATGGTAACACCCTAAGTAATTCGTGACAGATTCTTGATCGTACCAGCAGAGAAGGCACCTGCAGGTGCACACAATTAAGGATTTCGTGATCACTACCTGACTAATTCATTCCCTGATTAATATTATTGTATTTTTATTTCCATGTGGAAATATGATAGTGTCATCGCTCCAAAAGGCCCAAGAATTATAAATAAAAACGTAAACAAATCAATCACCTGTATTGCTATTACGTCCGGGCCAACATTCAGCAAAAACTTGGATAAATCAGAAAATTGTTCTTGATTCTGAGAAGAAGGCTATTTGCATTCCATGTCAAGATTTTCAAAGGGACCTTCCCCTGTACTACATTTATTCTCCTCATCTACATGAGACGCAGATATCTCTTCACAATCTTTCACAGATGAGAGAGTAGGTTTCTTAAAGGAGGCATCTTTCAGCACTGGCTGGAAAAATCTTTGGGTTAATTGGGAATCAGTATATTTTAAAATTGAGTTTGGTTTTCAATACTCGGTGAGAGAAAATATCTTGAAAAATGTCATTTATACTCTTATCCTTTATTGTAATTAAATTGATCCTCGCGCTTTCGAAAATGGTATCAGAGCTGTAGGTTAATTTATTTCAAATACAATATTTATTATTACAAAGAAACAAAATGTTTGAGGAGGAGAATCTCGAAAAATTATGAATCCGTACTTAGGTTCGAGAAAATTAATTTACAAGGATTATTCCAATATTTTGGAATATAAACAAGAACATCTAACTATTGTTAGATATCCAGAGCAGAAAGGGAAACTTCAGCACCTTCAGGTAAACTTATGATTCAATCTAATAAGTTTATAGAAATTGTACCAGATTCTTCTAAGCTCTCTTTAGATCTTAGAGAAATTCAGAAAACAGTACAAAACTATGGCAATATGCTATATTTTGTACCGCAACGAGTTGACAAAATCCTTGAAAACCAGGAAGAAATTTTTGGAATATTAAAGGATATTCAAACAAGAATTCAGAAACTAGAACAACAACCAGGTTCTAGTAAAAGAACTTCAGGAGGATGGTTACCACCATCATTTGGTACTGAACCTTTGTTACATCAACAAGGAAAGGCCAGAGTGGTGTCAAAACCTTTGACTGAAGAAGAAAAGATGATCAATCTAATTAAGTCTGTCTCAGAAAAAAAATTAATCTGATGACAACCTTAGAGAGGATTGGTCTGGCGGATCTACAAGAACTTGCGGAATCTTTCGCAAATCTCAGAGTTGTAGATCTAAAGATGAACACAGCAGGAGGTGAAACACCTGCTATAACTTCGTCATCTTCACAGGAACCACCAAGGGAAAGTGTGGGATCTCAAAATATACACATGAGAGAATCTCAAACTGATTTCCATACTGGTGGAGGTTCACACCCTGCGGGAACAAGGACAAGGAGAAATCAAATTCCCTTGCACCAACCCCCATATGGGAAAACTGTTTTAGATCCTATACATCCTTACGGGGTTATGCTTAACCTTGATGTACTAGATTTCAAAAACAGAGAAGAACTCATAGACGATCGGACATCTGCTATGAGAATTGCAGCAGGAACACTTGATCTCAACAGAGAAGGATTCATTAAACTCCTAGAAATGAGCCTTATGGGATCAGTGAAAATGGCTTGGGACATGACTTCAGTGGAAACTAAAGAGTCGGTCCTAGCCGGAGAATCTCTAAGCGAGATAGCCGGAAGAATGGCTACCCTATTTAAAGCACAATTTATAGGGGTAGACTATTTTAACAGTCAAGACACAAAGAAAAGGAAAAAATATACTCAAGCTCTGTATAGTCTTGAATTACATGACATCTGTTTAGTAGATGAATACATTATGTTATTCACTAAATATAGATGAATTCAGGAGTCGAAAAAGACATAGCTATGCAGCTTTTCTTCGCAAAAATGCCAAGTCCCTGGAGAGAAATGCTCATAAGGGAATATGTACCTGGAAATCCAGATACATTGGCACGAAGAGCTTCTTTCCTTAAAGGAAAATTGGCGGAATCGTGCCATTTGGCAGCATTACAAAAGAATTACAAACGATGAAGGGGTAATAACAAACGTATTCCTTTGTGTTGTAAGGAAAATGATCTGCCAACAATTATTGGAAGTAAACCACAAAAGCATACAAGGAAAAGTTTTAGGACTCATCCTTATGCTAGAAGTGGAAGAAGTTCTTGAAAACCAAGGACGGTATGGTCTAGACAGAAAGCCAGATCTTACAAATCTGGACAAAGAAGTGGACCATCAAGGAGTAGGATATCCTCCCAAGCATCGAGTACATCTCGAAGCACAGGAAGAACACCTACAAAGAAAACTTTCAGAAGGGCTCATACACGAGCTAATGAAAGTTTTAAGGACTGTAATTGCTGGACATGTGGAGCAAGAGGACATATCTCGAATAACTGTCCAGAAAATGAAAAAAGAGGTATTAAACGCTTCGATCCAACTCCGGATATTGAAGAAGAAGTTTATTACCAAGATCTTATTCAGGTATACCGATTTGAGGACATTGCCTCAGATCAAAGTATATATGAAGAAGAAGAAGTCCTAAGTCAGGAAGAATCCGATGGAACTGAATCGGAATATGACTGAAAACAAGGTGTTTCGACACGAAACACATGAGGATTTGTCTGGGTTCTTTAGCCAGACAACAATATCTCATAACATGGTCCAAAGGATCATGAAAGAAAATCCTAGTCTACAGAGATATCAAGGATTCTCTGCAGGACAGGTAGAAAAGTTCTTAGGAAATCTTGGCCTAAGATACAGAAAGCATCATCTAATCTATAAAGTTTCTAGAAGGGAAATGGCAATCCCAATGGAACTTATGGGAAATAGAATGGAGATGCAATTAATTCCTTCTGAGGAAATAAAAGAGGAATTACAAAAACTCAAGATCGAAGTAGCAAGGACTATGTCCTGGATTCATATTGGAGCAATCCAAATTATGATAAAAGCTACTGTCAAAGAAGGTATTGATTCACCCATTGATATTGCTATATGCGATAAAAGAATGGGGAACCTTCAAGATTCAGTACTGGGAACTATCTCAGGAAATCTCTGTGCAGGAAAGATTGCAGGAGTAATCTATCCAAGGATAGCCTACAACTTGGCAGATCGAGATTTCAGTCGAGCCTTAACATTACATCAAAATTTCAAGAAGAAAAGACTGATGAAGGAAGGTAATAGACCATATTCTATTACCTATCAAATCTCATATGCTCTATCTAATACACATCATTCAGAATTGTTTATTAGAAATGAGTTTATTGAGATACCAGAAATATTTGGAAAAGTTGCTCAGGCAATTTATCCAGAACGAGTTGAGTGGCCGGTAATACAGGAAACAGATATCCAAATACAAGACAAACCGATTCTACAAAGGAATCAAAGTCTTGGATTGGAATCAAGAAGACTATCTTTTCAAGGAGATAGAATTACAAGTTACAGATGGGGAAAAACCCCTGTTCAAGAAACCCAACAGGAGCTAAAAAGATTTTCAACAATAGGAAAGCTTAGATGCCCAGAAGGATGGAAGGAAATCGAAATAGTATTTGATATTACGAAACAAAAAAATCAATTTCCTTGTAATACCATCTACTATTTAGAACAACCTATGATAGGAACTTACCAAGGAATGATCCAAGTTGGAGAATTGGAAGTTCATATCACAGGAATTCCAGGAAAAGAATCAGATCAGCTGATTCTTGGACTAGAGTTTCTTGAAGAACATAAACCTTGGAAACGTCTAGAGTATGGAATGGAGTTTATGGCAGAAGATAAGATGTGGAAAATCCAATGACCACAAGTCCATTCTCCATATACATTCCAGTCGGAATGTTATATGAACAATATAAGGCAGAATATTTTGCTGCTTATATTGATTCAGGTGCTGGCATTTGTACAGCAAAACGAGGAGTTTTTCCAAATAATTTGGAAGAAGAATTACCAAAGATTGCTGGAAGAGATTTTTCCAGAAGAATCTTAATCTTATGTAAAGGGATTAAGATGACTGAAATAATGATTGGCGGTGCTGGGCAAACACCTTGGTACAAGGTGAAGACACCACCAATTTATTTTCATGATACAGGAGCTGACATTTTACTAGGAAACAATTTCCTACAAATGTTCAAATCCTATACTCAAGAAAATGAGACTAGAAGATTGGTGTTTACAACTCCTTGTAACCACAAAATTATAGTCCAGAGACTAAGAGAGGCATTTTACAGAAAATTGCCGATCCAGTTTCGCAGCAAGCGTGGTGATTCAGGACAACTCCTGAAACCAAAAATGAAAGATTCCAGAAGGTTCAGAGAAACAATGCTCCAGTTAAGAGCAGATAAAGAACTCCAACCAGAAGAGATAGAATGCCTTAAGATAGCTCTACATAAAAATGAAGTAGAGTTTGAATCTAAGGTATCATTGGAAGATGTCAAGAAGAGGATCAAGGAAAATTATAATGAAGATCCCTTGGCATGGTGGGACAGAAGTCAACTCAAAGCTTGCCTTAAAATCAAGGAAGGCAAAGAGTATGAATTTGTCCATTGCAAGCCTATCCCAATGAATATCATAGATCAAAGGGATATTCAGATTATAATCAAGGAACATTTGGACCTTGGTTTAATCAAAGCAGGAATGTCACCATATAGTAGTCCAGGTTTTCTGGTAAAAAATCATGGTGAGATAAAACGAGGAAAACCCAGATTAGTTATTAATTATCAAGAAATTAATAAGATTCTGGAGTTTGATGGGTATTTTATACCTAGTAGAGAACATCTAATAAGTTGCATACGCAACGCCAAGATATTCTCTAAGTTCGACTGTAAGTCTGGATTTTACCAGATTAGGATGCAAGAAGAAAGCAAGAAATTCACAGCTTTCTCTACACCTCAGGGACATTATATTTGGGAAGTATTACCAATGGGATTGGCTAATTCACCCCAGATATTTCAAAGAAAAATGGATAATCTTTTTAAAGATTATTTTAAGTTTATGTTTGTTTATATTGATGATGTTTTAATAGCGTCTAAAGATATAAATGAACATGTTAAGCATTTGGAGATTTTCTCTAATGTTTGTAAAAAAGAAGGACTGGTCTTATCTGAAAAGAAAGCAGTCATTGCAACAAGGAAGATTGAATTCCTCGGAATTGAAATCGATGAATCAGGAATTATTCTGCAAGAACACATAGTGGAAAAAGTGCAGAATTTTCCAGAAAGACTCAACGACAAGAAGCAACTTCAAAGTTTTTTAGGAGTTGTTAATTTTGCTGGGATGTTTATTAAAAACCTAGCAAAACACAGGAAAGTCTTTAGTCCATTATTGAAAAAAGATGCTAGATTTATATGGACAGATGAACACACAAAAGGACTATGCCAATTAAAGGAGATTTGTAAGAATCTTCCAAAAATGGCTATTCCTCAAGATGAGGATAATCTGGTATTGTATACCGATGCCAGTGATCATTGGTGGGCAGCAGTTCTTACTAAGCTCACACCAGAGGGAGAACAACCATGCAGATATTGTAGCGGTTTATTCTCAGATGCAGAAGCCATAAGATGGCATATCAACGAAAAGGAATTTTATGCAGTAAAAAGAGCTTTTGAAAAATGGCCATTATTTTTACTTGCAAAGAAATTCACTTTGAAAGTTGATAACACACAGGTGAAAGCGTTCTTAAGGAATAGAATTGAATCTAAACCTGAGAAGGCCAGATTATTAAGATGGCAGGCATTATGTCAAAATTATATTTTTGATATTATGATAATTAAATCTCATGAAAATATTCTTGCAGATTTTTTAACAAGAGATGGACAGCATTGACATTGATGCTATTATCAAGATGCAGAGGCATTTGAGGGAACACCTTGAAATGCTTCAAACCGAGTTCAACAAGTTGGCCGTAAACGCAGAAGTTGCGGGAAGGCTACAACAAGCCGATAAGAGAATTGTCTCTGATCGAAT
Source organism: Primulina huaijiensis (assembly GCF_012295235.1). NCBI lineage: Eukaryota > Viridiplantae > Streptophyta > Magnoliopsida > Lamiales > Gesneriaceae > Primulina > Primulina huaijiensis. The sequence goes on along the minus strand of NC_133310.1, from coordinate 4,162,061 downwards.
TACAGGATGTTTACAGGCATATACTCAGTTATGGTCTGTAATGCAAAGGCCTATCCTCCAAGGCATTGAGAAACCATTGGTTTCCCAAATGGAGAGTTTTCGAGTACAGGACTCTATACCTGTAGCGGGGGATTCAAATACCCCTTGCACAAGTGTTAAGTCGGGATCATCTATAGATGAGTCGGCTAAAACAAAAATTGAGACTCCAGATCCTTATCTCGAGTCCTCAAGTCAACCCTTCACCTCGGGGATTGAAGAGGGAGAGATCAACCTTAGGCCTCGTACTGACAAAGGCAAAACTAAGGTTGGTACTAATGAAACTACAATTTCTCCATTTCAGGTTTACCAACAGAATTGGGAGAAATTAAACACAAGAATTGGCATCAACCCAGCCATGGTTCGAGTTGATGTTGCAGGAAAATATCCTAGGGTATGGATGAAACAAAATTCATATCCAAAAGAGGTCAAAGCCTGGTATGAATTTGGGGCTCTTGCCTCAGTTTATACTACTTCGCCCAGCTTCCCGGAGATATCAGCATTACCAAAATGGATTCAGGAAGCTGTTCATGAGACTTGGGCAAATAATGATCATTTGTCCAGAGGAGATGTTTTGGAGCTATACTTTTTCAGTGCAGCACCAGAACCAGAAGGAAAAGGCTCACACGAAGCCTTTCATTTTATCAAGCTAAGGAGGCCAGACATGAATTCTCAAAAATTTATAAAGGATCCTCCTACAAATGAAACCCCCTTAGTCTCTTCATTTAATGAAGATGACATGTCTACCAGGAGAGCATGGGGTATCTGGGTCTGTCTCACAGAGATGGACAAAGTCAAATTTCCATTTAAGTTTTACCAAAATTCTTTAAATGGATCATTCCTGTTAAACACTATGACAGGAAAAACTACAAGCTTTGCAGAAGACCTATTCGAAAAGAAAAGAAATCTTCTGTGGAACAGCAAGCTGCCGGCCAGTAAAGAGACTCGCCGAAAATTCTGTAATATGGCACATATAGGAAGATGGTCAAAAAACATCTGTCCTGAATGCCAGAATCAGAAAGAACCGGAGTTCGGTAAGGGTTTCAAACCGAGATCTGATCGGAAACATTCTACCGAAGCAAGGACAAGTGGGGAAGGACCACATTCACATTTTCCTCGAAGATACAAAAAGCCCAAGATTCCTCGACAAAATTAAAAGGGACATGTGACCAATCCCACTCACCAAAAGAAAATCCACCATGTGAGTGGAAGGACAGGACCACCAATAATCGGTGGAAAAATGACAAATGACATTGGATGCCTTATCTTTAAAGATAAAGGAAATCCAATTAAAACAAGAAACTGGACCCAAAATTCACAATATAAATACGGGTAATTTGGAACCAGTAAAACACACCAGAAAAATCAAACCCAAAGATGTATCGAATATATCTTAAAGTTTTGAAAAGAAGGATAAATTACAAGAGAAGTGAAGCTGCTGCTCTTAGATCAATAATTAAGATATACAAAGAAAAGGGTGATGAGATAACAGCAGATCTATTCCAGACTCATCTCTATTGGTATCTCGGAGAGTTAAAAGAAGATGAGAAGTTGATTGCTAGATTAATAATCTAGAAAAAGACAAGAAAAGTAAGGACCATTCAACCACTACATGGTCCCAAGGCAAGCTGTAAAGGCTTATCAAGATTTGAAGTCCGAGTTTCAAATCCGAAGAAGCCTTCTATAAATAAGGCAGAAAGAAGGAAGTGAAGATCATCGAACATTTTCCTCATTTCTTTCAATCATAAGGTGTAATATTTTCTCTTTCAAGTTTATGTGTTGTTCAAGTTCGGCAAGCAAGTTCCTCCTCCTCTACAGGAGGTTTCTATGTAATAAATAAATGTTTGTATTTGAATAAAGAGATCTTTGCTCTCAGCTCCTCTCATGTATTATTTTCAAAATTTTATCTTTTACTATACACCTTAAGGTAGGAAACGAATTAAGGTTGTGCTAAGTGCTGCAAAAGGAATCTGCGTCTGTAACAATCGGTTGCGATCGTGTGGTTGGACTGTGAGGAGCAGTTCGTAAAATACGGTGGATGTAACCCGGTGGCATTCTGGTCAAAGAGGTAAAAGATTTAATTTATCTTACGGAAGCATGATGGGCCATTAATTTGAAAAAGAAAAACAATTTAATTAAAAAGAGGTTGAGGGGTATTTTGGGAAAAATAATAAAAGTGGGTATTAAAACCAAAGTTTAAAAACTTTGGGTACTGAATCCTAAGTTGCCCAAAATCTTTTCATATCGCCAGCTCAATTTTGGTCCAGATTGAGGCCAGCCGCTGCTGTTTTATTTTTCAATTAGTACTTACTCAGGGAAAATTAGGAAAAAGGGACTCTATTGTGTTTTTTTGAAAAAAATGATTCATGGTTAAAATTATTTTTATGTCCCTACGTTTTAAGTTTAAATTCTTTAAACACACCCTTTTTAGCTAATTATCCCAGATTATACCTTCATAGCATCATTTCGAAAAAAATTTCAAAAACCTCCGACCGTTCCAGTAAAACCCTCGAAAAACCCTTCCCTCAAGGCGACGCTTACTCAATCGAAGGAATGGCAAACGAAAATGTGGTACGATTCGCGTTTATTTCGATTTTTTGCTTCTGTGTTTTTGTCCATTTTCGTGATTTTTTGCTTCTGTGTTTTACTTTGATGGTCAACGATGATAGGTCTACCATAACGTATGGTCGACCATAACTTATGGTCGACCGTCAAATGGTCGACCATAGGTTATGGTCGACCATAATCTATTGTCGACCATAACGTATGGTCGACCTCACATGGTCGACCATTGTGGTCGACCATAACCTATGGTCGACAATAATGGCTATGGTCGACAATTTGTGGTCGACCAATATTTCCGTAACTGTACTAATTTTTTTTGTATCACAGGTTTATTTGCCGAGGAAACTTGGCAGAGATGCAGTATTTCGATGCAAATTGACAATTCAATCGAGATACAAAGAGGTTTCTGAGAAGATTCATCGCTATTGGAACAACGACGAGAGAACCCATTTTTTCGAGCAGTCGGCGTTTGGTAATTTGGTTAGGTATTATAGAGATTTTAACATTTCCGGTCAAATTATATGGTATTTAATGAGTAATCAGATTGTTGATAGTAGTAGTGATGATTTGTGGATGGTGGTGCACAAAAGACCGGTTAGATTTTCTTTGTTAGAATATTGTTTAATAACGGGTCTCGATTGCGCTATAGAGCCCGAAGATTTATCAGATAGAGATGTATTTGGCACCACACACTTTTCCGGTAAGTCTGAGATTGCTTTGAGTGATTTGGAGGGAAAGATTAATGTCGAAGAGCATAATGAGAGTGGTATAGATGTGGAAAAGATAAAGATGGCTAGTCTATACTTTTGTTGTGCCGTATTTGGTGAGGCGACGAGGAAAAAGACGATGAAGATCGACCCTAAATTTTTTAGGCTTCAAGATGATTTGGATAGGTTCAACCATTATCCCTGGGGTAGAGTAGCCTATCGGGATGCTGTCCGATGTTTGAAGAAGGACCTTTTAGGGCGATATAATTATCTCACCGAGGCACAAGGTCGGAAAGAAGTCGACTGCAGCTTCCTTGTCAGCGGTTTTGTTCTACCTCTGCAGGTATATTATTTTTTGAATGTTAAAGTGGATTTGATATCTTTATTTATACTAGTAACATTGTTTGAAATTTATGTTACAGATCCTTGCTTATGAATGTTATCCAAGCGTGGCACAAAAGATAGTAAGGAGAAGAGATGTAGAAGGTTTGATGTTGCCCAGTATGTTTCAGTGGGTGACTAACATATGGTCGTCAAACCGTGCCCCAACTGGCGCTGATATCGCTGCAGCCTTTGGTGGTTCTCCTATAGATGTAAGTAATATGAATTGATTTGATATAATAACTGTGGACATTAATTTTTTATTAATATGATGTGTTATTAATTATATGCAGGATTGTCTTGGTTGTTTGACTCCTACTCCTGAGGAGCTAGTTTCACCTTATTACACGACCGGGATTTTTGTTGATTCTGCACCTGATGCGGTCATCACTCGGGTGCTCGAGCTCTGGAGGCAAGGTGAAACAGTCATATGTAGCGAGCACTCTTTGGAGTCTCCCTCAGTCCAGCACACGCCTTCTGCACATTCAAGTTATGTTTTTTCCGGCAACTTTTATGGTGATATGAGTAGATCAGTCCAGCACACCGTTTCTGCAAATGCATCTGAGGACGTTTCCGGCACCCGTTCTGGTGATCTCAATAGATCCAGCTCTAGCACTAGTTCTCCAATGCGTACGGGTCCTAGAGTCCACTTTGGACTCAATCCTTCCCGCCACCCGTCACCGTTGGAGCATCGTTTCGAGAGACGGTTGACTGCCTTGGAAGATTCCGTTGCGTCTATGCATGTTAAGATGTCAGCAGAATTTATTGAGACCAGGGCGTCTATCCGGAATATAAATATGGCTTTAGATGACTTGAAATCGAGTTTCAATCTTGGTCTCGATGAGTTGAGATCGAGTTTGACTGAACAGATCAGAGCTGGTTTTGATGAGATGAGGTCTACTATTCTAGTGCATCAGGACAAAGATAATAGCATAGCCTATAGCAGAGGGCGGAAGAGGAAATCATCCGAGGCCGATTTTGGTGAGTTAATTATATTAATTATAATTATTTTTATGTGATAGAATTGTCATTATTATTTTAATTTGTTTAATTTACGTTGTTAGGTGTGGATGATAATCTGGCTTGGGAAATTGGCAGTAGTAGCCAAACACAACATATATTTGAGCATAACCTTCCAGTCATTACAGAGGAGTCCTCAGAAGGTGAGCTAATGCATTTTTTTGATTTTATATTTATGTACAGTTTATTTAACAATAAACTTTTTTTTTAGATATTCAAGCGACTCCGGATGCGCGTAATCCAGTTGGCGAGGCGACCACGTCGAGAGGTTATTACACTGCACCTTGTCTATTCATATTTGCATTGAAGTTGTTATTATTTTAATTTGTTTAATGTACGCTGTTAGGTGTGGATGATAATCTGGCTACCCAACAGATATTCGAGCCTATCCTTCCAGGCATTACAGGGGAGTCCTTGAAAGGTAAGGTAAGACACTTTTTTGATTTTATATTTATGTATAGTATATTAAACAATATACTTTTTTGTTTTCAGCTATTCAAGTGACTCCCGATGCGCGTATGTCAGGTCGTGAGGCGACCACGTCGAGAGATTATTACACTACACCTTGTCTATTCATATTTTCATTAAAGTTGTTTTAATTGATCAATTTACGCAGTGAGGCCACTTGCGGAGACCGTGACACTGAAAGTAAACACCTCGCTGGCGCGAGTTAGGGCATCGATGCTCGACCGTTCGCCAAGTATGATTCGAGGTTTTTATGCTGAATATGAGAAGTCGTACTACGGGCCCATGACGATCGCAAACTCGCGTGTCACTTTCTCTGTAAGCATTTACAATGCTTTTAAATTTGTAAGAGAACTTATTTTAAAACATTGAAAAACTTTTGTTTTGTTGTATTCAGCACTTCGGCGAAGCTCTCAGTGGATTGCTTGAGATGCAGATCCGACATCCTGAAGTGATGTCGCCAGATGTGTCGTTGATGGACATAGATTTTTACAGTTCGATGTCAATATTGGCCGAAGATAGAGATAATGTTGTCAACACAGATCTGGTGGGGAAAGTGAAAAGCAGTGATCCAAAATGGCCTTGTATCTCGTGGGAGAAGGCACGAAGAATTCTCATCCCTGTCTACACAGATAGGCGCTGGTTTTTGCTTAAACTTGTTACAGGGGTGAATAAGTGCATTATATATGACTTGCAGCGAAGGCACGATCCCAACTTCAAAGATCTGAATGAGGAAATAGAGCCTATACTTATAAACGCTGCTCGTCTGCTATCCATTCTAATTAAAATATAAAAAGTTCATTATATTTTATGATTTTATAAAGTAAATAATAACTTTTTATTTTATTTTATTTTTTCTCAGCGAAGACTCTGGAGCATTTGTATTAGCCGTTGCTGGATACTCTTTGTCTACGAAGAGTGCGCAATTAGTACTAACTTTGGATGAAAAATTAGTATCTGAGTTTAGATATTTTTTAGCTTGTAATATGTTCCTTAATGATTGGTCATTGTTGTGATGTATAGGACAATTTTATGCAATTACTGGACACACATTGTTTGTTATTTGTTTGTTTTGTTATGTAATTCCATAGTATTTTTTTTCGACCACTCTAGTTTTTTGGTCGACCAATCTTTTTTGGTCGACCACTGTGTTTTTTGGTCGACCCCCATGAAACATGACACTGTGCTTTTTGGTTGACCATACAAATATGGTCGACCACTCTCTTTTATGGTCGACCACTCTTTTTTTTATGGTTGATCCCTCTTTTTTTGGTCGACCAACAACTATGGTCGACCAAGTCTGTGCTTTGGTCGACCACAGTGCTTTAGGTTTAGGGTTTAGGTTTTACAAGTTTCTTGATTTGAAAATTATGTCATATTTTATAATTTAAATTTGAATCAATCTCATAATGACTGAAAATTTCAAAAAATTTGAATCGTGAAATCACAATTATGTTGTAAGACATAATTTACAGGTGTCACGATATGAAAATTATGTAATATGTTATAATTTAAATTTGAATCAATCTCAAAATGATGTTACATTTCAACAAATTTGAATCGTGAAATCACAATTATGTTGTAAGATATAATTTACAGGTGTCACGATACGAAATTTATGTCATATGTTATAATTTAAATTTGAATCAATCTCAAAATGAGGTTACATTTCAAAAAATTTGAATCGTGAAATCACAATTACGTTGTAAGATATAATTTATAGGTGTCACGATCTGCAAAATTATGTCATATGTTATAATTTAAATTTGAATCAATCTCAAAATGACGTTACATTACAAAAAATTTGAATCGTGAAATCACAATTACGTCGTAAGATATAATTTATAGGTGTCACGATCTGCAAAATTATGTCATATGTGATAATTTAAATTTGAATCAATCTCAAAATGATCTTTGAATCGTGAAATAATTTACATAATAAACAGGCTAATGGTCGACCATAAATGTAATGGTCGACCATCGGGCTTATGGTCGACCAAAAATAAAAGATTGGTCGTCCATCAATCCAGATGGTCGACCAAAAATAAAACGTTGGTCGACCCTCAGGCTAATGGGCGACCATCCAGCAGCATATGATTCTATCTTTTGCTGAATTCGCCGATGGAAGGAATTTTGTTTTGTTTTCTTCTACCAACTCTCTTCTCTACCAAAGGAGGCAAGACCAATGGAAAATTAATGTTGCGTGGCCGTTCATTTTCTTCCGGAACAGGGTAAACAGTATCTGAGTAATACATGCACCATGACATCGTAGAATAGTACTCTGAACACAGATCATATATCTCAATCTTCGCTAACCAACTGGCTGCAATGGCATGAGCACATGGAATTCTATCAATATCAAATACTCGACATGTGCATCTTTTTGATTCCAGGTCCACTATGGTCGAATGTCCACGGCCCCTAACATCAAACTCCAGACGAACTAATTCAAAAACTTGCATTCCCTGGGCATCAGTGAATCGGCTACGAAGAATCCCCTCGATGGCAGGGGTCATATTAGTGTTACTCGCAATTGATGCGTGGCGATATCGGGCAAACCAACATGAGGCCAATTTCTGCAAAGAATCTAAAATTGCAATGATTGGCAGCTTCCTTTATTCAAGTAATCTAGCATTGATCGACTCAACCCCGTTTGTCGTCATAATATTGTAACGGGTCTTTGGACAATATGCTCGAGTCCATCTATCAAGTGAATCTCTCTCGTCCAAAAATTGCGCTGCCTCAGGATATCTATTCCTAAATTCTATGTATGCATTATCAAACTCGAAAGGCTTATAAATTTTTGCAACGTGCAAAAACATTTCGGTTGCACCCTTCTTTTTGCATCTAGTTTTCAGGTTTTGGGATAAATGCCACGTACAATGACCATGATGCGCATTTCTATATACAGTAGAAACCGCATTTATGATTCCTTGATGCCTGTCTGAAATTATCACCAATTCATCCTCGTCTGGTACTACTTCTAACAACTTCGTCAAAAACCAACTCCACGAAGAAGTACACTCGACATCTACGATTCCCCACGCCAAAGGATATTGGTGATAATTTCAATCTTGTGCCGATGCCACCAGTAAAACACCATTCTACTTGCCCTTCAACCACGTACCATCAATTGATACAACTTTTCGCATACTTCGATATACTTTGACGCATGCACCAAAGGCAACAAACATATACTTGAATCGATTTTCCTCGTCGACAAAAATGTCTGTTATGCTTCCTCGATTCATCTGCTCAACCATGTGCAAATAACAAGTCAATAAAGCAAAACTCTTCGTAGGATCACCTTTCAACATATTGTTTGCTAGTTCTTTCCCTTTCCAAGCCTTGTAGTATGATATATCAGCATTCATACTATTGCGCATCATCGTCATCACCGCTTTTGGTACAATTGGCACTGGATGACCTTGGAAATTATCCACCAACATATCACGAACAACAGCAGAACTCGCTCCACGGATTTTTTTTTCGTCTCCCAGTCAAACCACATGTGTGTGTATTGCAATAGGTCAGAACAGAAAATGCATGTGAATCATTCCTAATCTTTGAGGTCCAGATTCTCCACTTACAATCAGACACTACACATTTTACGGCGTACACTTTTTGGCCACTTTTAACCGTCTCAAATTCAAAGCAAGCTTCCAAACTTATTCTAATTATCTCTTTTTTCACTGCTTCTCGGTTTGAAAATTCTTGACCAACAAACAAGTTTGAACCATCAGTGAATGAAAATGTGTCATTATCAATATTCACATCCGCAACCAAATTTGCGTCAACACTTGCAACAAGATTTGCCTCGACATCGTTTGCGTCATTACGTGCTTCATCATATAACTCGTTTGTGTTACTACGATCCACATGCATGGCATCCACGTTATGTGCTTCGTCGAAAAAGTCAGTGATGTTATTACAATTGTTTTCGTGCACATTATCAAAAACATCAACAGAAACAGCACGTTCAATTTCAACTTGAAGCACTGGCCTACTTCTCGGACAACCAAGATAAAAATATGCTTTCAAATCATGGTCATTCTCTATGTAAATCGGTTGAATGTTGCACGGAAAATCTAGAAGATAACTCATCCTCAACATGGCACTATCTTCTAATTTTCCAGCTCTATATAGTTCACTTTTTAAATTTTCAAAATCACAAATATCATCGTCCACTGGAATAGCAACAAACTTTGCATTTGGCCCTGCATTCCATTTATATACCAGCTCCTCATTTTCCCATTTCCCATCGAAATGAACAACAATAACTGTCGGCATATCTACAAAATTCACCAAAAACATATGATAATTAGTCAACAAAACATATAATAATTAGAATGGGCAAATTTATTAAATTATAATTAAAAAAAATACCACACTATGTCCACCCGCAATTTGTTCGGTCGACCAAGAAGTATTCTTTCTTGGTCGACCAATAAGAATTCCTTCTTGGTCGACCAAGAATGGAGTTTGGTCGACCAAGACCAACAGGAATTCTTGTTGGTCCACCAAGAATGGTACCATTCTTGGTCGACCAAAATCCATTCTTGGTCGACCAAGAAGGAATTCTTATTGGTCGACCAAGTTTAGGAAAAAAATTTCTTCTTCAACTACAGACTTAATTTTCGGCGAGGTTAATTTTCGTGGATGGCTATTTCGGCGAGGTTAATTTTCGTAGATGGCTAGACGAAGAAAACAATGAATTGGGTTCAATGGAAATGGAGAAAACTTACCGTGCTCGTTTTTTCGTCAAAAGGAGACGACTTGGTCTTCAAATACAGAAGAATCGGGCAATAGATATAGATCTAGATCTGAAGAATGAGCTTGTCAACTTCTCTTTAATGTAATGCTGCAGCCGTTGATATGGTAGATGAGGTTTTTACATCCGTAGACCGAGAAGAAAGAGAAAAAACGACAACATAACAATTAATTTATTAAGTTTACAGGTTTTACAGTTCAATTAAGGTTTAATATAATAATTAAGAGTCAACTCCTTCTTTTTTAAAAAAAAAAAGTCAGAGTCTTTTTTTTTTTAAATCTTTTCTGTATTAATCCTATTTTTTTAATTGTCCCAACTTAATCATCAATCTCAGGTAAATCCAATTCGGGATATTTTGGTCCGTAGATCTTATTTGAAAATCAATTTAAAATTTTACCTTCACAAAATTTTATTTTGAAAAATAACCTCCTTTCTATTTTAAAGAATTAATTAATTCCCTTAATCACGATCTTTTTAAAATGGTATGAGAGTCTAGGTAAATTTATTTCAAACACAAATTTTATTATTACAATATAACTAAATGTTTGAGGAGGAGAATTTCGGAAAAATTATGAATCCGAACTTATGTCTGAGAAAAATAATTTACAATGATGATTCCAATATTTTGGAATATACACAAGAGCATCTAACTATTGTTAGATATTAGAAGCAGAAAGGGAAATTTTAGAACCCTCAGGTAAACTTATGATTCAATCAAATATGACAAGGCCCGTATTTCATATTCATATTTTTTGCGAAATTATTAAAATTTTTCTACATAAATAAATAACTTGCTTCAAAATAAACATGTAAATAATTTCAACTTTAAAATAACAGCGGAAATCAACATTGTATTTCAAACAACAATTTAAAAATAACCCAACATATTAAAATCGAGTTTGAACGGTAAAAGGTGCATAAACTAAAACATGAGGTCCTCGGGTATACTACTGCTGCCCCAAGATCGCTCACTGGTCTACGCCCTCCGTCTCGACCTCATCGGTACCTACAACAATCAAGTCTAGTGAGTCTAAAGACTCAACATGTATATATCGTGAATAACAAGTAAATATATCATAAAATCGCATGCAACGTAAAAATATAGTATCGTAAAGCGCATGGTGAAAATCGTATCATGAGTAATTATAACTACGTGCATATCTGAAAATCATACGTAAAAGCTTTGCTCAATAGAGCTCTGTCATGTCATATCATAATTTTCTGGTAGAGATAATGTTTCTAAGCAAGTGGCCCATAACATAACGTAAGCGCCTGATCAGACTAAACCACAGTATACTGGGCGGTAGAGATCAATCACAGCCCTTGGACTGGATGTCCGTACCCATACATAATCATAA